>NC_043008.1:3974210-4109210 GCF_006345805.1 Octopus sinensis | reverse complement strand
ACACACACACTAATGCCAAAGTTCAGGAAAATAATTTTGATATGAATAAAAATAAATTTGGATAAAGCCTGAGGGTTAGAAAATATATTCTTGAAGTCAAGACTGGGAAAGGTCAAAGTAAATAAGCAAAACAAGTTTCATTGCAAAAAAAAATTAACAGTTTTTCTCAAATATTTTTACAATTTCAAATTTAGGAAATTGAATGTTTCCTAGAGAATACTGAAGGGAAAAGAAAGAATTGTACAAAAATTTAGCTATAGATCTTATTGCATCTGCTAAATAATCAGGTTAATAACAATTCCATAGCATTGTTGTTGTTGTTCTTGTGATTTAGGTGACAAACAGGCAGAAACATTTAACACATCAGACAAAATGCTTAGCAGCATTGCTTTCAGCTCTTTAAATGTTGAGTTCAAATTCTGCTGAGCTTAACTTTGTCTTTCTTTCATTCAGGGCCAATAGAATAGGTGCCAGTAAAATACTGGACAATGTAATTAACTACCCTCCTCCCCTCAAAATTTCAGGCTTGTACCAAGAGTAGAAAGAATCATCATCATCATTGTTGTTACTGCCATCATCATCATCATCTTTATTATTGGGACGTGGGGCTCCAGAAGGAGTTGTGTCCCTGCCTTCCTGAGCTAGTTTTCCACATTTCTTAATAATTGCAGTAGAGGCCTGGTCTTGGGACCACTCAGGTCTAGAAACTGAGGTTGGGGGGTACTTAAGGGCATGCTCCCCATAGAAAATCCAGTTCCAAAAAAGCCTCATGATAGTAAAGGAAAATGGGCACCAGCCAGCCCAAAGGTTGGGGTGGGCTGCACCTGCCTACCTCGGTTGCTATAGCATTGAGGTAGATCCAGCCATCCCCGTTAACTGGGACAAAACCCGGATTTAAAACACTGAATGATTATTATTATTATTATTATTATCATCGTTAAAATGGAGAGCTGACTCAATTGTTAGCACCCTGAACAAAATGGTTAATGGCATTTCTTCTGGTTATGTTCAGAGTTCAGATTCCTCTGAGGTCAACTTGTCTTCCATTCTTTCAGGGCACTGGAGTCGATGAAAGCTATTAGCCCCACCATCACCACAAAAAAAAAATTTAGGTTTTGTGTCCAAGGTAGAAAGGATTATTATCATTATTATCATTAACAGCAATATCAAAATCAATTCAAATGGAAATTGTAGTTGTGACACCCGTGCCGGTGGCACGTAAAGAGCACCATCCGAATGAGGCTGATGCCAGTGCTGCCTTGACTGGCTTCTGTGCCAGTGGCATGTAAAAAGCACTATCTGATCGTGGTCAATGCCAGCTCCTCTGGCCCCTGTGCTGGTGGCACTTAAAAAGCACCCACTACACTTGGAGTGGTTGGCATTAGGAAGGGCATCCAGCTGTAGAAAAACTGCCAGATCAGATTGGGGCCTAGTGCAGCCTCCTGGCTTCCCAGACCCCAGTCGAACCGTCCAACCCATGCCAGCATGGAAATCAGACGTTAAACGACAATGATGACGATGATGTGGCAAGCTGGCAGAATCATTAGCATATCAGATAAACTGCTTAGCGGCATTTCTTCTTGCTCTTAACATATTGAGCTCAAATCCTGACAAGGTCATTTTCACTTTTCATCCAGTTAGTGGCAATAAAATAAAGTACCAGTCACGTAATGGGGGTTCAATTCACTCAACATGTTGCTTCCCCTCAAAATTACTGGCCTTCTGTTAAAGTTTGAAGTCACTGTTATTTTTTGCTTCAAAATGCTTAAAGGGTTTCTAAAAATTTCATACAACTTCCATTATTCTTAACAGAATGGGTTTCTCAGATAAAGCATAATATGTTATGCAAGAAGAAGCCCAGAAAGAAATATTACGACACGTCATACATGCAAAGTAATAACTAAGACAAAGGTGACAACGATGGTTATGATGATTGTGCAGAAGAGTCTACAGTATTATTCTACTTGTTACATGTATTTCAGTTTTAGATTTTTAGCAGCTTTCATTTGGAAATAAAATCAAAGACATAACTGAAATCTTTTAGACGAGTTTGAGTGCCAAATGAATGAAACTGAAGACATAATAAAACATTTTTTAACATCATGTAGCATTGTTATGAAGATCTATAAACGTATGCTTGCAAACAGAAATATGAACATTCATAAAACAAGAAATTTACAGGTGTCCTACAAATGATATACATTGATAAACTGCAAAGCAACTTTATTAAGTTTCAATGGCTAGACACTACACATAATAGAAATTAAAGAAGGAAAGAATAAATGATCAATATGTAATGGATCGCTGAAGGTAGAAAACTGGCAAAATTATTCGTGTGTCAGGTGAAATGTTTAGTGGTGTTTCTTCCTACACTTTATGTTCAAAACCTACTGAGGATAGCTTTGACTTTCATCTCATCAGGGTTGATAAAATAAAGTACCAGTGATGTACACTGGGGTCAATGTAATTGACTTGTCCCCCTCCTTTCAAAAATGGCTGGCTTTGTACCCTGCAACAGACTGGTAACCCATTCAGTGGGGAATGTGACGATTCTGGTCACTTATATACTATGGAAGCCTGGTAAGTGACATTATGTGTTCTTGGGGCCGAGAAAAAAAAAAGCACTGTTGAAGATATTTTAAAATATTATATCTCTATAAATACAAATGTGGAAAAATAAATCTCAATAAACTGTACCTTATCAAAATGGAACCCCAGATATATCAAGGAAGGTACTGTTGAGGTAGGAAGTCAGGTATAGGGTAAAATAGTTCAGCAATTTGCTTTTCCACTTCAAAGATTGATAAAACAAGTGCTAGGTTGAAATATGAATTAGATTTGACACAATCAATTAAAAATCCCTAAAGGTGATGTCCCAGCAATGATTGAAACTAAATATTGAAAATGTATTTTAGAAAATAATGTGATGATTGGCTCAAGAATTTCTTGAAAATTCTACAACTATAATCCAAAGCAATCAGATTGCCAAATGAATTTGTTCACAACCAACCCTATCTCCATTAATATCAGAAAATAGTACCAAGACCCTTGAACTTCACCAATATACAAGGGGGTTGTTGGTATCAAGAGTAATCTAGTGTTATTACTGAAACAATTTTTCAAAGGTAAAAAAGTAAATATTTAAAAAAGACAATGTGAAGTTTTGTTTTTTAAATTTATTGCAATAAATATATTATTTTACTGATGAAATTACTAGTTCGTCAATACTACACTAATTATACATCTAATTATGCCAAGCATGAACACATTATCACTAATAACCAGTGTTGTAGCACAATTATTATCCATTAAAAAGGCAAAAGAAATGCACTAGAGATTATAAATTGCAGACGCAAATATAGTGATGCAGTAATTCATGGAACTACAGGTAAAAATCATAAACAAGTTTGGATAAAATTCAATTTTCTGTTTGCACTTTTAGACTATAAAACTACAGATGCTATATATATATAATCAACTGCAAAAGAAATTCTACATGAAAAACAAACATTTCTACTCTGCATTCACTGAACAAGAGACAGGCTTAGGTGGAGAGTCGATCTCTGTAGCTTAGATGTTACATGAAGATGAGTGATGGGCATGATTCAGACAAAGTATAGAGCTACTGACCAGGAGTGGCACAAAGCAGTATGAAAGAGTTTCAATAGCCAGGTAGTTGTTCATCAAGGATCTGTTCCTAGCCCTGTTTTGTTTTCATTATCGACCTGAAGTTAAACACAGTAATCAAGGTCTGGGTGTCCTTGGAAAATTTTGAACAGTGAAGAGATTTGTTTTCCATGCAGAAACTGTTGAGAAGTTTGTTGAAAATGCTCCGGTGTTTGGTATCAAAACATTTCAACATTAACAGGGCAGAAACTAAATTACTAAATGTAAACTGATGCTAAATGGGAAGTAGGTCTGTTCAGTAGTGAAGGGGGTCCTAGAGAAAAAGGTACTTGAAAGGAAAAGTAACGGGAAAACTCCAGCAAGATATTACCATCATTAGGATGACAAAAGGCATCTTTCTCTGTGTACAAGGCAAGCATTGTTAAAAATATGTTGTTTAGGCCGAAGTCAAACCCAATTGGGTAGACTTATGATGAAAGGAATACCAGCTGCGATCATCAGATATAACATATCTAAGGTTGTATTATCTAATGTACCTTGTTTAAGATGGTAAGTTGTAACTTGAAAAAAATTTGGCTGTTGTTTCTAATAACTCATGAATCCACATGAAAGCTTTCTTGTTGGCTCATATATAAAACGTGTGGCACTGACATGAGCATTGCATGAAGAAGACGACTAAGTTTAGTATGAAATATTAAATGTGTAGAGTTAACGCATAGGAAATGTTATGTGAGTGAGATGAAGCATCGGTTGGAGAGCAACAGCATTGACTGACGAAGAGGGGAGGGTCAGATGTGCAGCAGAGTATCATGATGGGATGTCAGAGGTACCTACAGCAAATTGAGAGATCAGGGTGTTTCATGAATTAATGGTAGAGAGTAAAAGATGAGAATGTCCCACAGATAAGATTATGCAAATTGGAGAATGGAAATGTATTGTACTGCTTGTAAAGCCATCGTTCTATTAGGAAAAGGAAAGAAATGATGATGCTGAGGAGTACAAATATGGTGATGATGATGATCATCATCATGATGGTGAGAATGATTTCTTTCAATAACAATGGGGATTAATTTGATGATAATGAGGAGTATGGAGATGCAAACAATGAAGATGACTATGATGATGATGTGGCAGTGGAGAAGGAGTAGAAGGATAATGGTTATGTTGATGATGATGATTTCTGTTAATGATAAGAGGGTTGATTATGATGATAATGAGGAGAACAGAGATGATGATGATGATGAGGATTTCATGCTTAGTTTGTCGTGTAGTAAATTTGGACAGCCATGAGAAATATTTCATAGATGGACGGTTTTTTTTTACAAGCAGTAATCACTTGTAATAGCAATAAGAGCTGGTACCGTGCTCCACCCTTGAAAGAAATTATACTTTAGCAAGCAAATTAAATTAGTATCGCTAGGGATTGAAGCCAATACGCAAAAGTGAAGCCATTTATCACCAAATTACTATGACACCAATTTCATCACAGCTGAAGCAAATCAAAATTAAGTAGAATTGTAAATACCACCAATTAACGAAGCTAGATAATGTATTATTTTTGATGGTTGGCTCAGAGGGAAGAAGCAGTGTCCATGACATTTGCAGGCCCATCAAGGCTGAGAGATCAATATAGTTAATAAGTTGGTGTCTGTTGAAGGGTGGTGGGGAAAGAAACATGGGCCAATAGGGAATTCTAAGGTGTTGATGTTCTTGGGAGAAGAACTGATCAAGGTGTTAAATTCAGTGGAGGACAGGTAAAGACATGGGATGGGTGGTGAAAAATACTTGTGTATTTATGCACGCACATGTGTGTGTGTGTGCATATTTGTCAATTTCATCACAAAGAGAAACACATCTTTGGACTCAATGGCTTCACGGAATTGACCATATGGAGTACATGCACACACACAAGTATGAATACACATACAAAAGTACAAACATGCACACGCACATTCAAATTTCATCATGAAGGAATGACATGATAAACATTTTTGATTTAACATTCATTTGTCGAAAGCTAGAATTTATAGAACATTATTGTCTGTCTGTCTGTCTGACTCTGTCTCGCATAGAGGACAATAAATGTCATTTATTAACATAATTATTCATAGTTTATTACTTAGGCACAAGGCCAGCAATTTTGGGGGAGGGATAAGTTGGTCATAAGTACAGTGATGAATCTAGTGGACAAGCAGGTGTTCACTGAGGCCCAAACCTTGACCCTTTCCTATTCATCAGTGTTGTTCAGGCCATAACAGATAAATTTAAGTCTGACTACCCTTGAGAACTACTATATGCTCATGATCTTGCTTTCATAACAGAACTCAAAAAGAAATCCCAAGTGTGGGAGCAAAACCTAGAATCAAAAGGCTTTAAAGTTATCATAGCAAAGAACACGGTTCCAGTAAGCAAGAAAATGGACAGGATCCTACCCACCTCAAATAAATGGCCCAGTTCAATATGTAGAAACAGTATATAGGCAGGAATTCTATCCAGTGTACTTAGTGCAAGCTATGAACATATAAGAGGTGCAGTGGAATAATAGGAAGATTAACAGAGGAACGAGTTTGGAAGATGCACAGGAGCCATAAAGTCTACAGACATATGGTAAACTGATTTTCTCAAATGCTCTGGAGACTCTCTAGCAGTAGTGGATAATTTTTGCAACTTAGGTGACCTAATTAGCTGTGGAGAAGGATGTACTAAAAATGTAATTGTCAGAATAAGAATAAGATGAAGAAAGTTCAGAGAGCTTTTACCATTGTTGGCTACCAAATATCTCCTTTCCAAGTGAAAGGAAGATTGTATGACGCATGTGTATGAACAACAGTACTATATAGTACTGAGAAGTGGCCCTAAATGCAGAGTACAGGCATTGAATGCAGAGGAATAAAGCTAGTATGCTCCACTGAAGCCACCATACATATGGTGGGCTTCTTTCAGATTCCAGCTACCAAATCCACTCATAACGCTTCATATATATGTTAAAGTTGGAAATGATAGTAATAATCTACAAATGCTTAATATGTCACTGAGGCAGGGACATTAAAATTATTGCAAATCTTATGGAGATGATACAGTGAATTAAATGATGAGTATAAGTGTATTAAAATAAGGCAGAAACATTAGTGTCATAAACATGAAAGTGTCAAACAGAATGCTTAGTGATATTTAATTGTGGTCATTTAATTATGGTCCAATTGAAAGCAAGTTCAAATTTACCTTTCATCTTTCTGAGGTTGATGAAATAATGTAGCAGTCAAATAACAGGGATGATCAAATTGATTATACTCATCTTCTAAATTTGAAACCTGTCTAAGCTAGAAGTCAATATTAATTACATGAAAAAGGAAATGAGCTGGCAGAATATGTTTAGCCTGGCAGGCAAAATGTTTCGTGTCATTTCGTCTGTCTTCATGTTCTGAGTTCAAATTCTGCCAAGGTTGATTTTGCATTTCATCCTATTAGGGGTTGATAAAAAAAGTACCAGTTGAACTCTGGGTTTGATGTAATTGACTTAAGCCCTCCTTCAAAGTTGCTGGCCTTGTGCGAAAATTTGAAATGAATATTAATTAAATGAAAGAATTTAGTTTCGTGGATCATGCAAAGTTATCCTGGAAACACTTGTCAGAGATTATTATTTCCATTTTAGATACTTTATTCATTATTGAGTTTAATTTTCTCATTTGAATTAAATGCTCCAGTCCTTTGTCAATGAACATGCCAAATAGAAGTTCTATCATTATCTGTGCAGCTTGAAGACTGGGAGTAAAACTTGAAGAATACAATGCATACTGAATAATTGTTGTTGCTGTTGCTGTTGCTGGTTCTATTCAAGCCATGCGAAAAATCTTGAGGGAAAAGATATGATCATAGGTGTTCAATCATGGCCGATTTGTGGTTTAGAAATTTGCTTTTAAACTTTTAAACTTAGCACTTTTGGGTTCAATCTCAGTCTGCTTCACCTTGGGTTAATGCCTTCTAATAAAGCTTAGTATTGACTAATTCTTTGTAAATGGAAATTGAAAGAAAGAACCTGTCAAAGTTGGACTGTGTGAGTGTATGTATGTATTTGTGTATGGTCCAAAAATCGATACTGTTGTTTATGTTATGTTCTTTTATGTCTTTTGTCTCAGCCTGTTCATAAACGAAGATCAATATAATAGTACCAGACTGATATAAATATTGGGGCTGATCAGATTGGCTAAAATCCCTGAGGGCATGGCTCCCCCACCCCCACCAACCCACTCACTATATAGGGGCAGTAAAATAACTGAAACCAGTAAAAGAATTCTATTTAAAAAGTAACTCAGACTTTCCTTAGAAATGTAAAAATACATATCTTACTTTTAATTCTTTTGTTTAAAATAATGAAAATATATAAAAGTTCACTTTTTTTTGTCAAATAGCTCATAAATAATTTTTACCATTAGATATAAATATATCAACTATCTTCTTGGCAAGTGAAGAATAATATTATATGCTGAGTCTAAAACAACAGAAAACCTGAAAGTTTTAATAAAGTATCATTATTATTCGATCATACTTAAGCATATTTTTAAACATTAAAATCAACTGTTTTCTTCGTTTTTTTTTAGTAAAAAGAAACTAAGTAATTACTACTACTAACAACAACAATAATAATAACAACAGCAGCAGTAGTTATGAAATATGGCCATAAATTATTCAGATATTTATTCATAGAAATACTTATAAGAATTTCCCGCAATAAAATCTTAGATATTTCTTCCGATTACTTACACTTGATTCCTTGAAAAGCATTTTGAATATTAAAAATGACTTGTTTCTTTATTTATTTTTCCTTTTTCTTTTGTTTTTATTACTTTTTTTTATCATTATCATTTTTCTTTCCAGCATCAACAGAAGCAGTAGCAATGTGATGTATGTGCTGATACTACATGCTGGAATTTCTAAATATCTTTAACTTCCAACTTTCTAATGTATTTTTCATTATTTGATGTCAAAAACAATTCCAAGATATTTCTACGATATAGACTTAATATTATAATGTAACATTTGGAAAATAAACATTTAAATGTAAAAATATAAAAAAAAAATACAATGTAGATCATAATTTAGATTATAATTGAAATAATTTGTTTGATACACTATAATTTTTGTTATCGTTTTCAAACAAAAAAGATAAATAAACAAATAAATATAATTTTTTTTTTCAAAATCCATTTGGATAGAAATATTTATATCTAGGTTTGGCAGTAATTAAAGGAAATAAAACTAAAACAATAATCAACAAAAATGCTTGCACTTCCTTACATTTTCAACCAACAGTTAAGATTGTTATTTGCTTCTAAAATGGTGAAATGCTTGAAAAAGTAAAATACAAGAAATTAAATAGAAAAAAGATTAAACAAATTTAATTGGTTTAATTCGTTTTTCTCCCCCACACTTGATATTTTAATGGCAGTGAGCCATGTATCCTTAGAGATTAAACTTGGTGGAAACGAAGTTAAAGACTTCCTCCTCATCACAAGCTTCATTCTTGTGGATTTTTCAATTAACCTGCTTAATTAATTCAATTACCTTCAAGATAGGCGTGAACATCACAAATACCATTTAAACCTGAAGTCAACAGGATGGTCATATATTTCAAGATACTTTTCATTACAAAGTTGGTTTCCAATGAAAGAGCAATTTTGATATTAAACTAAATCTCAAAAGAAATGTAAATTTCTCCATTGAAGACATTGTTCTCAGAGTCAAATTCTCCTCAGAAGTTTCAAATCTCAATTCAATCAGAGTTGAAGCCATTTTACCGCTTCAAAATGAATTGCAGCATCAAAATTTTATTGTGGCAACCAGAAGGTAAACAATTTATAAAAGTAACAATTATTAGTCAGGTACGGCTGTGCCAAAATGTCTCTCACCCATCTCGGAAGCACTAAATGAAGTCAGATATAATTACTGTCCCTCCATCAGTTATGATGACGAATGTTCTTGCTGATCTGATCAATGGGACAAACCTGCTCGTGATATTAATATGGAAATGACTGAGTACTCCACAGACATGTGTACCCTTAACATAATTGTCAGGGAGGTTCAGTGTGACGAGGCTGGCCCTTTGAAATACAGGCATGACTCACTTTTGCCAATTGAGCAATCTGTTTCATTAGACTGCAGTCTTGCTGGAGCACTACCTCAAAGAGCTTTTAGTCAAATGAATCAACCCAGAACAATTTTTTAAAAACTTAATACTTATTCTGTTGGTCACTTTTGCTAAACTGCTAGGTTAAAGGAATGTAAACATGCCAACACCGGTTGTCAAGACATGGTGGGGGGACAAACATAGACACAAAGACAGACACACACGCACACACTTCTTTCAGCTTTCATCTACCAAATCCACTCACAAGGCTTTCGTTGGCCCAAAGCTATAGTAGAAGACACTTGCCCAAGGTACCACACAGTGGGATTGAACCTTGAACCATGTAGTCGGGAAGCAAGCTTCTTACCACACACCCACATATGCATATATATATATATATTATATATATATATATATATATATATATATATGATAACTAAAACAGTAGTTTAGAAAGTCATACTAATGTAGTTGGGAATAGATTAAATACAAATAAGGACAAAGCTTCATTTTTTACATTAAAACATTAAGTAATCCCATATTTTGGATAAAAATGTTCCTTCACATAGAGTGAGAACAAGAGAAATATGTCAATATGTGTGTGTGTGTGTGTGTGTGTGTGTAATTGGGTGATGATAAATATTGATAAACGTGTATTGATAAATAAGATTATTTGCCAATGAGGAAATAATCTTATCAATACGCAATTACAGCAGGCTCTACGCACTTCTAAACACAGGTGTGTATTGAACAATTGTTACTTTTGTGTAAAAACTAACAAACATTTGTTTTGTGTGTGTTTTGTGTGTGTTTATGCTAACAAATGAGAATAAAAAAGGGTACTGAGAGCATGGTGTAAGATTTATGTTTAGTTGGAAGCAATTGATAACTTATTCCATTGCAACTAAGAGTTTCCTACATGTAGAGTACATGTGTGCCGATTCAGGTAATATCTAGAATATGGATAAGGCAAGACATCTGCAATCCAACGGTTGGGTTAACTCTCACTGGTCAAAATAGCTTCGTTATGTGGTAGACCAGAGACATTACTAGTGTTATTCTGAATGATATGGTGTAGGGGTAAGGACCCAAACTAAACAAGATCATCAAGAGATAGTTTTTCTATGATGCTTTTTTAAAACGAACATCATGGAAAAGCTTTAGATTTTAAATGGTAGGCTGTGAATTTTGGAGTGAATGGAAGTTATAGAAGAGAAATTTTCTCTGATGACTTGTAGTGGATAATATCTTTGATCTCCAGTAATGTGACATCAGAGTTTGTTTTAATATCTGGAACCATTCAGCGAAGCATGCCCTGCTGTTTTGAGACCCAATGAAGTATGAAGTGGCATTGTCAACAATGTGTTCCAGTTTATTGGAGAACGTCATGAACCATAGCCACTGGGTTTCCAGATCAATTGGTATAAGAATTTGGAGTTATTCCTCTCAATATTATACAACTCAAAGAAAAACAAAGTGTATTCAAGCACAATCTATGAAAAGACTTCTATGAGGAAAGAATTTTTGTGATGCCAACAGACATACGAGGTGAGTTCAAAAAGCATCTGACTTCATTTTTTTCCTGCTAAAACTGATGTCACATGGGCAAGATTCTGTGGGTGGGAGATGACTCCACCCTTCCTACACATGCATGAAAAAATGTTCACACATGTCAGATTTTCATTTCCATATGAGATGACTGAATTCACCAAGTAGAGATATTGCATCAAGTTTTGTCACAAACCTGGTGACATTCAAGCTCAAACCCTGCAGATGATTCAGTAGGTCTCTGGCAATGATGCCATGGGTTAAATGAAGGAGTGGTACAACCACTTCAAACATGGCCACCCCTCAGAGGAGAGTAAAGCATGCTCAGGCAGACCATCCAGAAGCCAATTGAGGAGGTTTAGCAAATAGTCTTGGAAGAACATCATGCAACAATCCAGGAAATTACTCATGAAGTGGGGATAAGCACAGGATCAATGTATTCCATTTTAACATTGAAAGGGAAGTGATTTGAGTCACAAGAGGAAGTTATGAGAAAAGTGATGTCACAGCTCCAGAGCATTCTAGGGGAGGCGTTCCAGAGGGGTTACCAGCATTGGCAGAAATGCTGCAAGGATTGTGTGTACTCCCAAGAGGAATATTTTGAAGGTGATTAAATAACATTTTTGACATGTACAAAATTGTTTTTGTTATGCCTAAAGGTTGGATACTTTATGAACGCATCTCATGTATGAATTCAAATTATAAAACAAACCCTTCTCCTTCCGCTGTAAAAAAAAAATAACAAAATCTGAATCCAATCCAATCAAATAAAAAAAGAACCCACCAATTCTTTCCAATGCACAATGAAAAATTACATGAAACCTTCAAAATTTTCCTCAGTGTCTGCATACTTGCAGAGAAAACAAAACTACAGATATATTCAGACCCTTTATCCTCTGGAAGCAATAAAATCACCAAAACATACGGAAGACAATCTCAACATCTATCATATCATAAATACAGAAGCGAAGGAACTAGTTGCCCCACCTAAAAGTGGATCACATTGCTGGCCTCATCATACGCAAACTTAAAAAGTACTCTTAAAGACCCACAAAGCTATTTTTCTCTCCAGCACTTTGTACAGGTTAATTAATAAACGTTTCCAAAAGTGAATTGGGATGATTTAATAATTAATAGCTAATTATTGACACATTTGGGAGGCCTGTGATGCTAGATTAGTGGTGAGACTGTCAGATTGTAAGATTGTGGTTTCGAGTCATTGACTGGGCTGATCTGTTGTGTTCTTGAGCAAAATACTTCATTTCATGTTGCTCCTGTCTACCCAGCTGGCAAAAATGAGTAATCCTGTGATGGATGGGTATCCTACCCAGTGGGGTAAGATATGTACCATGGAAACCAATTCTATGGGTTTATATGACTCAGGAAGAATTTCTATCCTTTATGATATGCTAAATTGCGGGGAGTGCCATGTCCCCATTGTCAAGGGGTTTCACACTATCAAAAATGAACCATCCTGCAGATTCACCTAATTTTGATGTTATGAACTTTTAGCCATCGATTTGAATGAGGAGATATATTGTACATGCAGGAAACTAACAATGGAGTGAATTATTAATTCCAAACGCACACAAACGCTATGTGTGTGTGTGTGTGATCAGACTAATGCCATAAAAATGTTTGATTTTGGGCTTACCCATAAGATAAATGGACCATGTGGAGCTATTTAAGCTAATTTTTATTTTCTACATTGCAAATTTGAAATAAATAAATAAACAATACAGTGAAAATCGCTTTTTCTTCCATCATTTATTTATTTATTTATTCTATAAACACACAAAATTTACAAATATTAAATTCTGTATTTTGCTTTAATATCCTACTTTCAATGTAAAATTATATGGTTATTTTGTCATTACAAATAAAGTATGCTTAATGTAATATAACAAATAATAACATGCATGATGAATAGACTATTTTATTAATTACAACTTTCATGTTAATGTTATTATCAAAGTTAGTCAAAAGTCTAACATTTTCTCTTAATTCAGTTAAATATTTACTCAAATAATTAAAGTTGAAAGATTCTAATCAACATAATAATAATAATAATAATAATAATAATAATAATAATAATAATAATGAAGAAGAAGGAGAATAACAACAACAGCAAAACTGTATTATTTTGGTCAGATATTTATAATCTTTCAAGTTTTGACATAGTTTCCAATAGTTTTCCAAATACTAAAATGCAGAATAATATTGCTTTCTACTTCTTCGTTTTTGGAAATTACATACAAAATGAGCACCAGTTTATTTCCATTACCATACATCAGTTAAAAAGAAAATATAAAAATCAAAATTATTTACAAATATAATCAATGAATTATGGATTAGTTGGGAGAGGGTGGAAGGTGATTCTTGATTCTAGTGTAACTTGCATGTTTATTTAATTTTGCAGTAAACTGTTAAGAAATATAAGAAAAATATTGAGGAATAGAAAAACGGAAAAGAAAAAGACAAACCTCACAAAAGCTACAAATAGTCAGTGGAAAGTTTAATGAGATTTTAAGTCATGAGCGGAGATCAAATGAAGTGAGACAACTGGCTAATAATAATTGGGGGATAGTTGATGGGTTGAGAGGAATTGCAGAGTTAAAAGGAATGTGAAGGGCTTCAGTTTGATATAATCTAAAAGAGTTGGGGGGACTTTAAAGAACAAAATTTAATAACAGGTCTTTAGAAGCAGCAATAAAGAAGCACATGAAAAGAATCCGGTTTTAATGCCATTCATATTTACTATAGTACACAATATTAAAGGATTATATATTTTCTAGTAGAAAGAGTTATAATACCAAATGGCAATACGATTTTTAAAATATCTTATAACATTATTATAACATGATAGTGAAAGCAAGAAATATGTATCATGGAAGTTCTAAGCAATTTTTCCCCATGGGGCAGCCTGCATGGCTCAGATGGAATTTGTTGAGGCAGATTTCCGACAGCTAAATTGCTTTCCTGTTGCAAACTCTCAGCTGATGTCAAAGAGGGGTTTACACAAACACAGACATATACATAAGTATATATGGTGGTCTTCTTTCAGTTTCCATATACCAAATCTGTTCACAAGGACACTCGCCCAAGTTGGTCTGCAGTGAAACTGAACCAAAGACTACGTGGTTGAGAAACAAGCTTCTCAACCACCCAACCATGCCTTCCACATACTATATTATTTATATATACATAGATAATATATAAAAATAAGATGGAATGGTCATGACTGGAATACCTTCAATTATAGGTCTCGTTGATCAGCAGATAATCTGGGGGTTAATCAACAACTGGAATCAACAGGAAAAAGCATTCTACCAACTCAGGATCGCTGAAGCAGAAAACTTTTTTTACTGTATGCTTATATCTATATAAATATATATATACCCATCAATTATGATAAATCACACAGTGTAAATATTGGTAAGCCTTTAATACAGAGCTTTTAAAATGGCAACATGAGAAATGCCATGAAAAGTATTCTATATCATTGATAGAATTTTGAATGATATTCTCTCATCGTTATTGAACCAACTACAGAATGTATTGATTTCTTTTGAATAGGCAATGTTTTTAGTAGAGGTTAGTGGTGAGAGGGGTGGAGGAGAATATATTCAATTGAAGTGATTCTACAATATAAATGACACTTGTAATATTGATCCGTCACATGGATGAAAGGAAAAATTTGAAACCTGGTGGGATTTGAACTCTAAAGATAGAAAGACGAGTTTAAATACTGTTAGGCATTATAGCACTCTATTATATTTCTGTGAATTCACAGCTTTTATGATTGTGTACATATACATGTGTGTGTGTGTGTGAGTGCATGTGTGTACAAGTCCATGTGTGCATATGTCTGTGAGTGTATATATATATATATGTATGTATGTATCTGTGTGTGTGTATATATATATATATATATATATGTATGTATAAGTATATGTTTAGTATTAACTGTCACAAAAAAGAGAACTCAACACCATGGTAAAGATTAAAGATGCTTTATTTTGGTTGAGTCAGTCTCTTGCTAGTGTGAGTTTCCCCTTATAGCTACAGATCCTGTGTATCTACAGGCGAAACTCAGAGTAGCAAGAGACTGGCTCGACCAACATGAAATATATGATTATACACACATGAGAAATTATGATAAACAGCAGTTTGTCTTATCAGCTTCTACCTGCAGGTGTAGGTTGCTTCCCAACCACATGGTTCTGGGTTCAGCCCTACTGGGTCACACTTTGGGAAAGTGTCTTCTTCTATAGCCTTGAGCTATAGAAGTTGACCAAAGCCATGTGAGTGGATTTGGCAGATGGAAACTGAAAGAAGACCGTTGTGTATGTATGTATGTGTATATAAATATATATGTTTGCATGTGTGTGTGTGTGTGTGTTTGACCCAAATCAATAGTTGACAACCGGTGTTAGTGTGCCTATGTCCCCATAGCTTTGTAGTTTGGCAAAAGTGACCGATAGAATAAGCACCTGGTTTAAAAAATAAAATAACTATTGGGGTCAATATGTTTGACTAAACTTCTTCGAGGAGGTTTCTGGTCCTGGCCACAGTCTAACGACTGAAACACGTAAAAGATAGAAATGTATACATTTCATCCTTAGGATTGCCTGGAACCCTGCATTCGATGTTCCAAGTATGTTTGGATGCTTAACCAGAATGGATCATCAGGGAGCACAGAATTGCATGAAGCTACCAAGAACTAATGCCAGAACTTGTTGGCTTGATGGCATTTTATTATATGTATTTTGCTTTCTTTCCATTTCCTTGCAAAAATACTTATAAAATGACTTATCGTCAACCCATCCCTTGACATTAGTTCTCTCATTCTTAATGCCATAAAGTGGTCCTTGATCATCCATTCTAGATAAGCATCCAAATGTTCTTGGAACATCCAATGCTGTGCCAAACATAGAGAAGAACTATAAACTTGTGTTTATTGTAATTTCTTCTACATCTGCTCTGTATTTCATAATTAGTTTTACTACAAAGTATAAAGTTGACTTTTTCCATATAGAAAGAATAATCAATTATAGGATCATAATCAACTCATATAAAGTTTAGTAATGGCTTATATACAAATTCAAATAAAATACAGGCAAAAGAATTGTCAAAGAATATGAAGCCTGTTGTTGAGTCATAGAGTTGTTCTTTTATTTAGACCCAGGCTTAAGCAAATTTATTGTTCTAGCTGTGATTATCTGGTAATTCTCCGAAGACAGTAGGGTATGATTTGTGAGAGATTTGTTAACTTCTCCTGGCCATATAGATGCACCCTCATTTGCTCATGCTTAATTGAGGTTAAATAGATTGAAATCTGGCCATCTGTTTTTTGGTATTAGTTAGGCACTCTGTAATTTTGTAAATTAGTATATCAATTTGCAAGGAACACAAGAACAAACCACAAAATAACCACTATTATCATCTTTGTAGATCACAGATTGAAACCATTTCAGTGAAGGCACTTTAAGAAGAACATCAAACAGAATGTCAAGATCAATAGTATCAGAAGCTAGGCAAAGATTAATTAATAAAATAATTACTATATATATATATGTGACTTTTAGATATTCACCCCTCACACACATGCATACATAAATATGTGTGTGTATGTGTGCACGCACATGTGTGTATATATATATATATATATATATAAAACAGAACACTGTGCAAAGTCATCAAATGTCATGACAAACAGATCCTATCAAGAAAATCAATAATGCAACATTGTAGGAACACCCCCCCCCAGAAAGTGAATTAATGATCAAGCATGAAGTGAAGGATAACTTCAAAACGAAATTTGAACAGCATCAATGTCACAATGATAATACAGGGAAAAATAAAGCAGAGGGTTAAAAGCAGTGCCCATTAGATATTTTTCAAGGCAGCTGAGATTATTGAGGCAGAAAGAGAGGAACACTTGGGTTATTCCTGGACCAGATATCTTATTCAATTACTTGCAGCATTGTGAAGTCTGCTAGGATCCAGGTGTTGGTGTGAAATTGGGTGAAAGATGAAGTTTACCTGGTTTCATGAAAAAGGTAACAATGGATTAAACAGCAGAGAATAATAGCAGGTAGATGTAAACATTCTTTCACGAGTATCAATTACATAATACTGAAAAGGCTGGACAGGAGTTCTGGTCCCACACAAATATTCAGTACTACACCTGTGGCATGAGCCAACAAGGAAATCCCAATGTGGTAGTGCAACATTCCACCAACGAAATATCACTCAAATTACACCATACAGTACTGAAAAAAAACCGAAGTTCAATTTAGGTGATGTAGTCATAAATACAGTGAATGAAAATTGTTTCAAAATAAAAGAAAATGGAGTGAATGGATACAGCTGGTATGTTTTTGGCCACAGGTCTGAACAGACTTAGCACCATTATAGATTATGTCAATTAACCTCACCATTTTTTTGTACCATATTTCTGTTGAAGTACACTAACTTTGTTGTACTTCAGGATGGTCATTTCATTTATTATTATTATTATTATGTTTTTTTTTTCCAAATAAACACATGCACTATATATATATATATATATATTATATATATATATAAAACAGAACACTGTGCAAAGTCATCAAATGTCATGACAAACAGATCCTATCAAGAAAATCAATAATGCAACATTGTAGGAACACCCCCCCCCAGAAAGTGAATTAATGATCAAGCATGAAGTGAAGGATAACTTCAAAACGAAATTTGAACAGCATCAATGTCACAATGATAATACAGGGAAAAATAAAGCAGAGGGTTAAAAGCAGTGCCCATTAGATATTTTTCAAGGCAGCTGAGATTATTGAGGCAGAAAGAGAGGAACACTTGGGTTATTCCTGGACCAGATATCTTATTCAATTATTTGCAGCATTGTGAAGTCTGCTAGGATCCAGGTGTTGGTGTGAAATTGGGTGAAAGATGAAGTTTACCTGGTTTCATGAAAAAGGTAACAATGGATTAAACAGCAGAGAATAATAGCAGGTAGATGTAAACATTCTTTCACGAGTATCAATTACATAATACTGAAAAGGCTGGACAGGAGTTCTGGTCCCACACAAATATTCAGTACTACACCTGTGGCATGAGCCAACAAGGAAATCCCAATGTGGTAGTGCAACATTCCACCAACGAAATATCACTCAAATTACACCATACAGTACTGAAAAAAAACCGAAGTTCAATTTAGGTGATGTAGTCATAAATACAGTGAATGAAAATTGTTTCAAAATAAAAGAAAATGGAGTGAATGGATACAGCTGGTATGTTTTTGGCCACAGGTCTGAACAGACTTAGCACCATTATAGATTATGTCAATTAACCTCACCATTTTTTTGTACCATATTTCTGTTGAAGTACACTAACTTTGTTGTACTTCAGGATGGTCATTTCATTTATTATTATTATTATTATGTTTTTTTTTTCCAAATAAACACATGCACTATATATATATATATATATATATATATATATATATATATATATATTCTTCACCTGTTTATTACTGTTATTTTAATATTTTTATTATTTTGATACCTGCCCATTGCCCGGAAATCTTTCGTCACACATCTGTGACCTCTTCAGCAACGCTTTTTGTGTGTGTTCTTGTTCCACTCACTCCATTCTGTTCTTCTAAGATGTGTATCTTTATGTGCGCATGTGTTTGTGTGTATGTGTGTGGGTGTATGCTTGTGTGTGTCTGTCATAATTTTTAGCAGCAATGTGGCCTTCCCCTTGGCCCCAACCTCACAAAGACCTGAGAAAAAAAAGGGGCAAGGTGCAGTTCTTGTATTCCTCTGTGTATGTGTGTCCACCCACAATATTGCAATTGTGGTAGTTGTTGTTGTTATTGCTATCCTTGGCACTGCTGCTTCTGACCATGTTAACTTTGTTGTTGACAGCATCCATCCATCCATCCATCCATGAGCTTTCATGTGTGTGTGTATTTGTGTATGGGTCCACTTGGTATGTATCCATGCCCCGCTTTACATGGTTGTATTTATTTTAGATATCTCTGTCTCACAGGTATGTGGCATTAGCATGCAGGGCTAAAAAAGGTGGCGAGCTGGCAGACACGTTAGTGTGCCGTGCGAAATGCTTAGCGGTATTTCGTCTGTCATTACGTTCTGTGTTCAAATTCCGCCGAGGTCGACTTTGCCATTCATCCTTTCGGGGTCGATAAATAAAGTACCAGTTTTACACTGGGGCCGATGTAATCGACTTAATCCCTTTGTCTGTCCTTGTTTGTCCCCTCTATGTTTAGCCTCTTGTGGGCAATAAAGAAATATATATTCATTTATTTATGTATTTATATATATATACTTATTTATTTCTTTATCTATTTTCTTTTATGCATCTATCTCTAATTAACTTCGTTTCAATTAATTTCGAAGATGGAGAATTAGTATAATGAACTCGTCATTAAGCTGGTTGTTGGAAGATGACATGGAATTTTGATGGAAGGTTTTAGATCACATGGAAATAGAAAGTTTGTATCAAAGAAGCAGAACAGTCTCAGGCAGAACTCATTTCAAAAGAATTAAGAGAACCACTGTTCAGCCATTTAACCTGCATAAAAATAGCAGTGAAATCTCTTTTAAATCACACCCTACTATCATATAAAGGGAAGGTCGTTGTGAATAATGTAATCCAAAATAACACACTGTATCTGCCAGGTCTTCACTGGATTAACCTGGCTGGTATCAGCCACAAGTCGGTTTTATTTGCCAAACTACTTTCTCAATTACAAAGAAAGAGCTTCTTTATACATCCAAATACATACAAAATACATCGATTTTAAACACACACACAATATGTGAGTGTATTTAGTTGTATAAATTGGAGTCAATGCATTATATATGTAGGTTTAATATTGTTTTTTATTAATGACAATAGTACAATGGTTTTAATACATTAGTGTACCTTCTTAAAGGTATATATGTGTACCAGTTCTGTCAAGTTTGGTCTTGCTACCCAGGAATTTCACCTGTACATTCATAGGTTTACCAGGCAAGTTATGACAGGAGATTTTTGATGGGGGTTATACATATAAGATTTTTCTCATGGGATGGGCCGTTTGTGGAGAAAGAAAAAAACAAGAAACTAAAACAGACAAAAGAATGAAAAATGTAAAAAGGTAATAGAGGAGGGAAAAAGAGGAAAGGAAGGAAAGAGGTGGGTTTAAGAGAGAAATAAGTAGGATGGTCAATAAAAGAGTTCAATGGAAATAAATACAAACCAATAAATAAATATATAGAGTTGAATGGGGGACAAGGGAATAGGATGGTCCCTTGTGAAGGTATTTGGTGAATATATATATTGTCAAATTTCACACATGCATAAATAAATGAATACATACATATATATATATATACATACATATATATATATATATATATATATATATATATATATATATATATATATATATATATATATATATATATATATATATATGGATGAATAAATAGATTAAAAACATTAATTGTAGGATGTTAATTAGAAAGTCTTTGGGGGTTTGGTCTTAACTGCTGTTAATTAGCAGTTTAGATTCAGGTTCAGAATCTTGACCAGTTTTTTGAAAGATGAGTTAATGATGGAAATGGGTGACAGAAACGAGGATGATGACAATAAAAGAGACAGAGATTGATAATAGCAAAGTACTGATGGCAATAATAATAAATCTTTCTGATTTGGGCAGAAGTCCAGCAATCTGAGGGGAAGGAGCAATCGATTACATTGACCCCAATGCTCAACTGCTGCCTATTTCATCAACCCAAAAAGGATGAAAGGCAAAGTTGGCCTCAGTGGAATTTGAACTCAGAACGTAAAGATGAACAAAATACAATTAAGCATTTTGCCCAGTGTGCTAACAATTCTGCCCATTCACTGCCTTAATAGGAATAATAATAATAATGGTTTCAAATTTTGCCTCAAGGGCAGTCATTTTGGGGGAGGGGATAAGTTGATTACATTGACCTCAGTGTTTCACTGGTACTTAATTTATTGATCTTGAAAGGAAGAAAAGTGAAGTTGGCCTCAGCAGAATTTGAACTCACAATGGAGCAACAGGTGAAATACAGCTAAGCATTTCATCCAGTGTTCTAATGATTCTGCCAGCTCACCGCCTTAGTAGCAGTAGTAGTAGTAGTAGTGGTGGTGGTGGTGGTGGTAGTGGTAGTAGTAGTAGTAGTAGTAGTAGTAGTAGTAGTAGTAGTAGTAGTGGTGGTGGTAGTGGTAGTAGTAGTAGTAATAATGATAATAACAACAATAATAATAATAATAATAATAATAATAATAATAATATAATAATAATAATAATAATAATAATGATAATGAAAATAGCAGATATTAGATACACCAGTATTTAAATGACATGTATTTTAACAGTAATGTAGAGTTCCTCATACTTCTGTTTCTGAATGTATACGTGTGTTGTGTGAAATAGGTCTGAAATGGGTTTTCTGTGTGCCTCATATACATTTTGGTGGTGTCTTCGCTGTTGTATACCTCTGCTATATAACAAGTTCTATAGAGTGGCATTTATTTTCAAGCGGACATTGTGACCTATCTTTGTGTGTGAGTCTGGGTTGAAATTGTTGGTCTATGCAGTTGTTTTGCTGTGATTCCCTATCTGGGACCCTATATTACCAAGGCAGCAGTAGTTGACCTTAACCATACACTTAAATATTTTATTATACGTGTGATCCAGGGAAGTGCTTTCTTATGAAACAATATGGGTGCATACATTATACTGGAAAGTGGACTGAACCATATTGCCTCTCTGATTTTGGAATAATGTTGCTTGATGGGAACGGTCTCAAAATACCTTTTATCATTAGTAAAAACACATTTCCCCACACATTGTTGTAATATGAGACAGCTCTATTGAAGACAGGTCTGTTTCAAGACAGGTCAGAAATGCATCTACTTACATTACCAATTTTTCCCAAATGATATCTATGGTTTAGAGTATTTGATTTTATATATTTATATTATTTTCATTTGGCTTATAGTGTAAACCTGTACATAAAGCCAGAGTAAGATCCAGGATGTTCCCTGTCTTCCAGTTGGTAATGACCATGATCTTGAGTTGGAATGGACTATTGGTTAAGGACTTTCATAATTTCGTTTCATGGCCACTATGGTTTTGAGTATACCTAGTCTGTCATTGTGGTACTATCTAAATTCTACACCTGGTACTTTATTCTCAAGAATGTTTCACAGGGGCAATATTAGAAGATCTGCTATTTCCGTGCCATCAAAACTGCCCATGGATTGACTGAAGAGCTTGTCTCTTATGTCTCTTCACTCAAAAACAGTTGTTGTAGTATAAGCCATTATTTTCTGGCCTTTAGAATAATGCTGGAATCAGGTTCAGAAATGGATGAATAGGTTTTGTTGAAACCAAGCACTTGGAGTCCACAATATTGAGCTGACTGAACTTTTAGTTATGCTTGTTCATAATGCTGCGAAACCTCTTAACCCTTTCATTACTGTATTTATTTTGAGATGCTCTGTGTTTCTTTCAATTAATTTTAAATATAACAAAGAATTTAGTAAAATAACTTAGTTATCATTAAGCTAGTGTTAGCAACATAAATTGTAACTAAGGTTTGGTGGAAGATTTTAATTCAAAACTTATGAAAACAAGACTTTTGCACTCAGAGCCACAGCCAGTTTCAGCTGGGTTGATAACGAAAGGGTTAATGGTGCCTTAACTACAGATCTGTTACAAGGCAGTAGCCATCCTGATTTTGGCATTCACGTTGAGTATAAACTTTGCATGGTTGATGAGTTTGTACTTGGAACTTCCAGTGAAGTTGTATTCATGGTTTTTCATTAAGAGATAGTGTTTTCATGAGTTGAAGCATTCTACCCTCTCTGCTATGTTTAACTGTATTGTAAAGCACTTAGCCCTTTGTTATTCATGTTGCAAGTACTGTGGCTGGGTTTGTTTTATATGCACTGGTGATGTTACTGAGAAGTGGGTTGTAGGTTTGTCTCTGTAATCCAAACATATCTTTGTTTTATCAGCTTACACAAAAAGATTACTGGAGCACTTGAAAGGGACAGGTGTTCTTTTAACTCGCATTAGAAACTGTCCTGTTCATGGAGTTATTGAATTTTACTTTTTTATGAAACTGAAAAGGTCTGCCTCAAACAGTAGCATAACCTTGTTGTAGGGTTTTCAGGGATTTGAAACTGAACCCACGATCAACAGATGTAAAAGAATTTGACTTATCTTTATTAAAGGAGTTTCCATTTTATGTGTTTTAGCACACTCTCTTTGTTCTTTTTGTCTTTTTTTGATGAGCCTTTTGATATAGAGTACTAATTCTGTGTGTGTGTGTGTGTGCGTGTGTGTGTGTGTGTGTGTGTGTGCATATATGTGTTTGAGTGTATACAGATATATACATACATATATACTTACACACACACACATATATATATCTTTGTACATACATATATATGCATACATACACACACAAACACACATACATAAATATATTGACACACAAACACACCCACATACTCTATGAACACACATCTCTGACAAGTGAATTTTCTATGTGAGTAAATGAACGAACCAGAAACTGGTGTAAATACTGTCTTTAAAAGTGAAAAACTAAAAAAAGACAAGAAACAAAACAAACTAAAAATTAAGTAATGTTTATCCCACATGTCTATGTATAATGTATAAAAACAACAACAACAACAACAACAACAAAAGAAACAAAACAAAAAGAACTAAGTAATTTCAAATGATACATGAATGATCAATAAGATTATCCCTTAAACCTACACAAGTATTATTCATATTAAATCAAGAATCAACAATTCATTTCTCTGTGGATCATGCTGTCAAAAACAAAACAAAAATAAAAGGGGAAAAAAGCATAAAAAGAATTAAAAAAAAGGAGAGAATAAAAAGGTTTTCTTCTTCTACAACAACAAAGAATGTAAACAAGGCAGCAATGTTGCTGTGTCCAAATATTTGATGACTGTTCTCTCACATTTCAGAAGTGTATTTATTTGTACAGTTCTTTTACTTTCTGATTCAATGCAGTCAATGAAAAGGGATTTTTTTTTTATATGTCCCTTTGCATTCTTTGAGAAATCTTTCAGATTCACAAATCCCAAATGATCATTAGTTTAATAGAAATCAATATCTAATATCATAATATGAGAAAGTTTCAACATTAATGTGTCTTGTTTCATTGAAAAATTACAATTCAGTGGAGACTAAAAATGGAATCATTCATACAAAGACATCTCTAAGGAGATAAAGAACGAACAGAACCAACTTCACTAATGCATTTTGCAATTGCTTGTAGGTCAGGCTCTTAAAGGGTTACAATATACATGCACCAATGTGTATGTACACGTGTATATATATATATATATGTGTGTATGTGTATGTAAACATATTTATATATCTATTGATAGACACACACCAATATATATGTATATATATGATATGATATGATATCCAAAGATGACAATATCCTCATTTTGCCTGATGGCTGGCTGATTACATATAGTAGTATCAATGCCTGCATACAACTGCATAGGCATGTACAGTAATTAGTGAAAGCATGATACATGTTTCCCAGCCATGTTTGCTTCTGAGTGACTGCTACACATGTAGCAAGTGAAGAATGGAGGCACAAGTATCGTTTAGTCTTTGCTTACTGTTGTGCCGATGACATATGTGTAATGAGTTATTTAACAAGTTGGAAAATATGAATATGATCAAAGACTATGGTGCTCCAGCATGGTCATAGCTGCATGGTGAAATGAGCAGAGAGTGTACTGTGAGCATTTTTCATGGCATCCCATACATTCTGTGCTATATATATATATATATATATATGAAAGAAGGTTTGAAAATGCAATTTTAAAAGATGTTTATTCACTTGACCGGTTTCACTTTTTTAGAAAAAGATTGTCAAAAGTAAAATGTAAAAGCTTTGTTGGGTTAGGTACTGGTTGTCACAAAATATCACAATACATATATACATTCTTTGATAATAATAAGAAAATGTTAAAAACAGTTTTCAAGGAAAAATCTTGGGAAAATATTAAAAAGTTCATTAAACATTTAACATGTTCTTATTATTATCAAAGAATGTATATATGTATTGTAATATTTTGTGACAACCAGTACCTAACACATTTCAAACCTTCTTTCATATATAATTCCACTCATGCGGAACCTTACATCTTCACTTTGTTATATATTTATATATATATATATATATATATACACAGGGTGCACAATATATTTGAGGTCAGGTTTATGTTTATAAAACAATCAGATACATAATAAGAGATAATAACTTTATTTATCAAAAAATGCTATGAGTTGTGTCTTTGGGGGGTATTCCAAAAGTTAGACTTTTGGTAATCCAGGCCTTATGGTTGTGCATCCAGTGGACAGGCAGCAAGTTTTCTTTTTTTTGAAGACCCTTGGGTTTGTAGATAAGCCCTGATTTCAATATAAAGCTAGCAGCATAGCCACACATAATTAACTTCACTCTGTCCTTCTGTGCCTTAAATCCTGGGACTCTGGCTTTGTTCTTCACGATGTATGTTCTGGAAGGCATCTTCTTCCAGAACAAACCAATCTCGTCCATATTGAAAACCTGCTCCAGCTTGTATCCCTCGTCCTCAGTTTGTCTGCCTCAAAGGTCTCAAGGTACTTCTCGGTGGCTTCCTTTGTTGACTGATGTTGTCTCTCCATGCAGGGAAATACACTCTATTTGAAACCGTTTCTGGAAACGGTCAAACCCTCCCTAGCTGGTTTGAAAATCCTTGGGCTCTGGTGCTGTAAATTGTCTTGGTTGTGGTTCTTCAACACATTCTGCCCTGTCTCTTTTGTCTAACTGCTGGTATAATTTCCGTGCTTTCTCGCGGATGATGTTACCACTCAAGGGGATGTTTTTCTTCTTCCACAATGCCAAGGTAGATTCCATCCTGACCAACGCCTTATTTCTCACTGGCATTATCTTTTGGGCACTTTAACTGAAACTTACTGCTATGGTAGACCTGATCGCTACCTCATTCTTTTTATGTAGCGTAGAGTGCTTTCATTGACATCACAACAGCAACCTACTGCAGCATAACTTTTACCTTCCTGAAGCATATTCAATAGTTGTGCTTTCTCATGGAACATCCTAACCTTTTTCTGGTGCTAAGGTTCGCTGCCAGAAGTCTTGGAAGATGTAGGGCATTTGGGTAGCATCTTAAGGCTTTAATAACATGCTGTGAAAAACACAACCCTCAAGAGTGTTGGTGAAAAAACTGGATGCAGTTTTTTACCCCAAAACGAAACGTACAAAAACAAATCTTCCTTGTGTCTAATATGCGCAAACCACCAATGGGAGACTGAGCAGAGATAATCATGGGTTTCAAAAATTTAGTTTGTATTAGCACTAGATACAGTAATCTATACTATAATAATAATAATAATAATAATAATAATAATAATAATAATAATGAGAGAGAGAGAGATTGCGACAAAATAAGTAATGAAAAATTACAGATGATTCTTGCAATCCAATGAATATTCGGTGGTTTCCGTGAACAATTATTCATTCCGCGAATAACCAGGACAGTGAATGTCAAACCATGAATAAGTGGGGTAAACACTGTATATAAAAACATATATATATATATATATATAACACATATCTGTAAAATAATATGTGACAATTATTCGGTAGCCAAGATAAAACTCTGAGTTTTGGATACCGAGGTGGATATCCACACCACCATCTCTTCTGTTATCTGGCCATCTCTCTCTCTCACTCTCTCTCTCCCTATATATATATATATATATATCAAACACATATATATATATATATCAAACACACATATATATATATATATATATATATCAAACACACACACACATATATATATATATATATATATATGTATGTATACACACTATATATAACACACATATATATATACAATATATAATATAAATATATAGCATGGAAAACGGATGCTAAACGATGATGATGATGATGATGATATACAATCTACAATTTATATATATATATATATAAATATATATATAAACACACATACATACAATACATATTCATAATATCTATCTATATATATACACACACACATATAATTCCAGATACACCTAAAATGCAATGTAATTTTGGGTATCTTTTATGTTTTAAATGATTCTCGTTTTTGTATAAAATTTGACCAAATTTCCATTTTATTTCCAGTTCAAAAGAAACAAAAATGTAATTTTGTGATTCAAGAAGTATATTTTTAATATATTGCAATCCATAATTGTTTTTTTTTTTTTCCTTGTATATTTCTGTGTGAAACTGATGAAAAAATGTCAACCTGTAATTTCTCTCCTGAATCAAATGAAAGCATACATATATGTTTATTATATAAGTTCCATAAAAAACCCCCCCCAAACATTTTGAATATTTTTACTAATATTACTCTCACACACACACACAATACACACATATAGACGCCATACTGTTACTCTTCTATTTTCATGTATATTTACATAGCCACACATATGTGCATAAGTTTAAATGAAAAGATTGTATTGCTAAATGTACAATAAATGATACGATATCATGAAAATTTTAAATATAATCCGTAAATAATACTCTCTTAGTGTTTGTCAGTCATGTTCCAACATATTTATACAAGTTTCAACATTTCCATAACCTTAATAACATATTTATATGTGGAAGAGATCAATGAGCTAGTCACAGGAGTATGACAAAAAACTTGGCTACTCCAAACTAAATAATGAAAGAACGAACAAGAGAATAATGTTAATAATCGTGTGAAAAGTTATTGACAAAGACGACTCTTTTCAAAACTGTACAACACTAAAAATCACTTTTTCAATAAATTTTCTATCAAAGAAGAGTGATAAAGACTATGTCTCTTTAAAAGTTCATAGCAACCTCAGAAATCCATTTTTCTTTTCTATCTCTTTTTTTTCTTTTTCTCTTTTTTGTTTTCCACTGCATCAAAAGGAATGCCATGATTCCCTGGCTGTATTGATCTCTCCAGAATACTCAACATAACAGTGATTGGTGAAGAAATTTGAAATGTATAATGCATGATCAATTTTATAAATTAGGATGAGCATTTTTTTTTTTCATTCATTATTCTTTATTTATGAAGCATGATTCTCGTGGAAATTGTGGTTATATATATAATATATATATGTATTTATATCACCTAATTTTATAGAATTTCTATGAAAGAGTGTTGAACAAGTGTTAATGCACAGCAAATATTAATGTGTAAATATGATAATCTGTATATGTACATCATCCGGAAATGACAGAAGACATCAAATCAAATGAGTGAAAAAAACCAAAAAAAAACCGGCATTTATGAAACAGACAATTTTCAGAGATTATAAATATAGTTCACATATTAATGTGAGTTTCAATCTGGAGTGAACTTCCTTGTTTTACAGTGTGAATACGTACGCAATAGATTTGATAATATATATTGATCAAGACTTCAACGGTGATTGAATTCTATTCAGCTAGGGCAGTCTCATGATTCAATGAAGGCTCAGTGTGAGAAAAATTGCAAAGATTCTAATTAGCCAATGATTGTGCCTGTTTATGATCCAATGGTGACACTGCTATGCCACTGAATAAAAGAGCCTACATCAACCAACAAAGAAACGTCATTGGAAATTAGCAGCTAAATCTTGTTCATGGCTTAAATACAGATTCACTGAAGAATGTTGCTCTAGATACAATATATTTGTAAAAAGGACCGGATCCTCATCTAGTTCCAATCAAGGTAATATTTCCCTATTGTCAGACATGCTTTGACAGAATACTGGATACAAATAACATCCATTTACAACAATTATGCGATGTCAGAAAAAGGAGACGCATACATACACATATGCACACATACAGCAAGCACTGTTCCGTTTCCATCTCTCAAATACACTCACAAGGTTTCGGTCAATGCAGGCTAAAGTGGAACTGACAGTGCTTTGCAGTGGAACTGTACCTGACGCCATGTGGTTGGCAAGCGAACTTTTCAACCACACAGCAGTCAACTGGTAGAGTTGATGGAGCATTGTGTAGAATGCATTGTAGTAATCATTCCATTTCTCAGCATCTTTGAGTTCAAATCCAGCCAAGGTCAAATTTATTTTCCCTCCTTTTCAGATTGATAAACAAAGAGTCAGTTTTGTTCTGGGTGTTGGTTCTTCTCTCTAAAGTTTTCTTCCCTTCTGTCCATCTTTCTATAAAAAAACTGAGAGTAGTCGGATCTGGAAAAGGATAGACTCAGTCAGATTTAAAAACATCCAAGACAAACTGTGTTACAATGATACTCCTATGGTTCCAGCAAGAAGTTAAGGGCTTGAGGCATGGCAAATATGTTCACCTACACACACACACACACACAAGGAATGTATTATGTGTAAATTAAGTATTCCACATGACAACTTCTGTGTAAAACTTTAACCCTTCATCATTCAGGTTTTACTGTGTCAAATGTAAGGCTTATTCATTCACATTGTTTTGAATTAATCCTGCCATGCCTGACACTACTGAGATTTCAAAGATGTCATTCATTAATTTTAGGATGACATTGTAGGGTAGGTGTGAGAGACCAGCTCTGGCCAGTTTGAACCTAAAACATGTAGAATATTTGGGCTGGATATGGCCAGTTCAAATGCTAATCTATTCCCTACAATGGACAGTAGAAGAAAAAAAAAAGAAAAACGAAATAAATACAACAGCATAGGTTAAATTTCTACGATGCAGTTAATACAATAGATAAAAAGGCATATATTAAATATAAAGATATGGAGATAGGTGGCAGAGTAAGGGATTTTCAAGCTGAAGAAAAGAATTATGCAAATTCCCCAAAATTTAGCATTACTTATATTTTTAAAATACTAATTGGTGTACGTATACATGTGTGTGTAACTATATATGGAAGAAGATGAGTTTTGTAAATTTTGCATAAAATATTTGAAAATAGTGAAACAAAATAAATAATATTTTTCTTTTTCGTTTTGTTTGCATTTTTGGAAAAGTAAGTTTTCCAGAAAAAAAATCTATTTCATATTTGTTACTTCTTTCTGATAATATCCTAGTTATTTGCCAGAAATTATATGTTTGTGTGTGTATCTATCTATCTATCTATCTATCTATCTACCAATGTTATTTTTAAAAGATTGGCACATAGAAAAGAATGAGCTGGGTGTGGTGGCTAGGGGTGAACAGAACAACTAGAAATTGAGAGAGAGCAAAAGAAAATAAGACATTAAATGGAAAGGAGAGATATAAAATTTCATTTGAACAGAATAGATTAAGTATAGCTCCAGGCAGAATGTTTCCTTTGAAACTTGTACCCAGTCTAAAATTTATTCTGTAGAGTATTAAAATAAACTTTATTTTCTGTAGACTAAAATATTTTCTTAATAGCATGAGATTTTTTTTCTTTTCTTTTCTATTATATTTTTCATTGGTTTCTATAAAGAAAACCAGGAGCTAAAAATGAGGGGTGTGTGTGTGTGTGTGTGTGTGTGTGTGTGTGTGTGTGTGTGTGCCTGTGCATATGCACGTGCACATGTGTGTGTTGTGGGGAATAGAATTTCCAAAATGAACCGTGTAGTCTCACATTCTCTACCTCAAGATATATGTTTGTCAGCATTAAATACGCTTTGTGTATTTCTTACCATAATTATGGTTTGTTTAAATTACTTTTAGAGCACAGATTGTAAAGGTAGAATAATGATTTAATTATGCTCAATGCAAAATATTTCTAGTTCAAGTACTTACAAAAGCAAGGAGGAAGACTGGGAGGACAAATGTTTATTTTGTCAAAGAATATGTTGATACAGACAAAGACAGTTAATTAGAGGACAGGATATTGACTCAGAGACAAATCGTGAATACCAACTAATATACATTAAAACATTGGTTTTCAAAGCATAAAATGTAGACAAATGAGAGAAGAATATACAGATGAAAGAAGATTACATTCAATATCAAAAGAACTGAAGTATTGTATAGTGATTAAAAAATTTGACTTCTTACCAAAGTTCTAATCTACAAGCAAATTTCAATTTCTCTTGCTTCAGTTAAACCCACAAATATATGAAAAGGGAGATGAAGAAAAATGAAAACTTAATTTGTCAGTCAATTAACTTCATCACAGGCAGGTGTTGTGTTGGGAAGTTTGCTTCCCAACCACGTGGTTTTGGTTTCAATCCCACTCTGTGGCACCCTGGGCAAGTGTCTTCTACTACAGGCCCAGGGTGTCTAAAGCCTTGAGAATGGATTCACTAAAGTGAAAGCCTGTCACAGAGAATATGTTGAGCTTTATCTACATTGAACGGCAAAAGAAACGTGAGACGTATGTGACTGTGAAATATGTTTTAATTTCATTATGTCAGAGATAAATTTTGATAAATCTTATAAGGTCAATTTCTTGGATGCACTTTGACCACACTCTATGGGTTGTAGTCATGTGTTCTGGTAGTGGGTGGATCCAGCACATCGAGATTATAGGGCATGACATGTCCAATACTGTCTATGCTCTCCCTGAGTGTTGAAAACAACCATACACCATTGGTACATGGGGTGCATGAGGCAGTTCAAAAAAGCCATGGGCACCTGTGCCCACACCCTGAGGAAAGCTGCCTTCAGTTCCACATGACTTGTTGGCCTTGGAACCAGCTGGTTCAGCCATCTCTGGATTTCATCCCACAGGTATTCAATTGGTTTCAAATCAGGGCTGAGAGCCGGCCACGACATGGTTCTGATGTTGTGCTGATGCAGGAAGTCCATGGTGATCTTGGCCATGTGGGAGGGAGCATTGTCCTGCTGGAATACGTGGCTATGGTGACACATGAAGACAAGCATGATGTGAGGTCTTAGAATCTGGTCAACGTAGCACTGTGCTGTGATGCCATTCCTTATGCCTGCACCAACATTTTGGAACATATGGGACTCAATTCTTTGATTCAGGCCTATAGCACCCCAAACGATGATGCTTTGGCCACTCCATGCATCTCTCTCCATGACACATGCATTTCTGCAGCGTTCACCCCTCATACGCCACACCCTCATTCTGCCATCTGAGGTAGAAATGCAGTACCAGCTCTCGTCGGAGAAGACTATCGACTTCCAATGTTGATGCCGCCAATGTCGGTGCTGTGTAACTGACTGTAGTCATGTCTGACGGTGGCAGGCGTTAAAGAGAGTCCCTCAATCAGGACGATGGTGATGCAGGTTGTTGGTGGCCAGTCAACATCATCCTGTGTCATTGCTGATGAGTTACTGTCTAGAGTCAATGATCTCGTGAGCTGTCACGCTGGCCAGTTTGAAGCGATCACAGAGGTGTTGCAGGTGGATGAAGTAATCCTGCCTGGGTGTGGTCAGCCAGGGGTGCCCTCTGCAGGCATGGTCTGCAATGCTGTTGGCATTGTTGTATTGCAGGCAATAGGTGGTGCTGACATGGACATTGTAAGCTTTGACAACAACCAGGGCACGCTGCCCTGCTTGCATTCACATAAGTTAATGTCTCCTTGTCTTGACTGCATCTGATAGTTGCAAATGAATTTCATTGTCACACAAGCAGTGTTGTTTGTTTCCAATCTTCCATGAAAACATGTCCAGCTACAAAGAAGGCAAGGGATCAGCACCGAGAAGGCTTTCTGGTTGTTGTCCAACCCATTCAAGCAAGGATGTTGCTGATATATATATACATATATATATATATATATATATATATATATTATATATATATATATATATATATATATATATATATATATTATATATATATATATATGTATGTATGTATGTATGTATAAGTGCAGGACTAGCTGTGTGGTAAGAAGCTTGTTTCCTGACCATATGGTTTTGGGTTCAGTCCCCCTGCATGGCACCATGAGCAAGTGTCTTCTACAATAGTCTTGGCCTTTGGGCTGACTAAAGTCTTGTGAGTGGATTTGACAGACAGAAACTGAAAGAAGCCCATTGTATATATATATGTGTGTGTGTGTGTGTGTGTGTGTGTGTGTGTGTGTGTGTGTGTGTGTGTGTGTGTGTGTGTGTGTGTGTGTGTGTGTGTGTGTGTGTGTGTGTGTGTGTGTGTGTATTTGTGTCTGTGTTTGTCTGTCACCACTGCTTGATAACCGGTGCTGGTGTTTATGTACCTGTAACTTAGTGGTTCAGCAAAAGAGACCAGTTACATAATTACCAGGCTTTAAAAAAAAAACAAGTACTGGGGGGTCAATTCATTTGACTAAAAGTTCTCCAAGGTGGTGCCCCAGCATGGCAGCAGTCTTATGACTGCAACAAGGTATACACTCACACACACACACAGACACATACAGACACACACACAGAAGCACGGTTATTAAATGGGAAATTAGTTTACAGTGGCAACATTTATTTTTACTTGCCTGTGTTGGTGATGAGTGGGGGTTGATGAGAGAAACGAGAGTCACTGATTGACTGTGATGTGAGAAGACCCAGCACAAGTCATGAAAGTTGGTAGAAATAAAATCGATAATATTAAAACATAAACCAACATGTATTAAACCATAATTAAAAACTTCAAAGTTGACTTCAAACTGGATGGAAAATTATTTTATAATCATATATTATAAAAATTTAAAAAGTTAATGATGTGTTTTTATATTAAACATTGCAGGTTCATTATGGTATCTTTTAACTTATAAAACATTACTTTTAACACCTGACACCTTTATCACACCCCTACCCAGGTCCACCTAATGTACATACGTGCTTCTTCATAGCTTCATGATGGAAATACAATGTAGGTGATCAATCTGTTAGACATAGAAGCCAACTCGCCTTCGAATCATCTCCTCTCATGTTATAAAAGGAAGGACACATTGGACACTGTAGCTCTGGATACTTTACATGACTAGTTTCAGCCCAAGAGCTATGGCCATGCTGGGGCACTATTGTTAGCTTAGCTACACTGTCACTAAACCTCTTCCGGTATGTGGAATTTGGTGAACGAGGGAGGTTGATGTTGCTGATTCTTGGGCATCCAAAAAAAAAACCCCATATAAATGCATAAATAAAGGAGTTAAATGACAATAACAACCAACTTCTTTATCGTCCGACAAGGAAGCCCGGTACAGGTTCTCACAGCAACCAAATCACCCTCAATTCCTTACTATTTTTGAAAAAAGGAAAGAACACATTGGCTAACATAGGGACAGAAATCCTTCAAAGTGGTGTGGTCATCGATCTGCTAATCAGAGCAGTGTTTTGTGAGGCTGAATACTTTTGGATCCTCTACACAGTGTACTGGCCTTGTCCCATCCTTCTTTTAATTTCTTAAGTGGTTATTGTCAGCCCACATACTCTAGATAAAGCTATCCTATAAACAAATGTGTGTGTGTGTGTGTGTGTGTGCGTGTGTGCGTGTGTGTGCGTGTGCATGTATTTTAAGACTCAGCAGTAATTCTTTGATTTCTTCATTCTGAGTAGCCTAACCATGTTCCTTTAAATAAGTAACCACAGGATGCATGTGTGCGGGTGTGTCTGTGCACGTGTATTTGTTTAAGTGGTTACTTTACCATTATTTGAAGTTTTGCGTTTGATGCCATAAAGAAAATCCAGAATCACAGTAAAGTATTCTTGTTATCATTGCAGAAGCAATAATAGTAAATCCAAAGGAGAGTCTGTTGTGTATCCATAAGTTCAGATGCCAGGAGGAATGGCTAAAAACTGACATTTCACGAAGAGCATGTAGCCTAAAACATCAATATTGTTTCCACTCCTCAAAGCAGCCAAACTTATTGATAGACAAACGAAATTTTTCTTTGGATTCAGAGCTGTCAGAGTTGCTTCAATAAAACCCTTTACCTGGTGGGCTTGTACCCTGTCTTCTCATCAGTGATATCTTACCTTGCCTATAGAAATAGCACATATCGCATAATAGTTTCAACAACAAATAACTTGAAATGTAATTTCATTTAGAGAAAAGTACTCGTTTTAAGCAATTTAACTAATTTTGGTATCACAGTGGCTTTTTTTCTTTGTTGAATTAAATTTCATATTTCTTAAAACAATTCATTAAACTTGCTTTTTATTTTACCATATGTTGTTCAAAAAGCAAAATTCCTGAAAAATTAGTTAACATTCAAATAAGAAAAAAGTGTGAACTGCATTACGTTAAAATAAAACAGGACCCTGATTCAACACATAGATTAAATATAACCTATTTATATTTTATAGAGAAAATGAATGTCATGTAACCCATGGAATTTTTACAGATCCAGCTAATTCATATTCATTGTTATAAACAATTTTTCCTTTTAAAAAAGATAAATTATTATTTATTTGATTTAATAGAATTCATTTTATTAACAGTTATTTCTTTTAGAAACATCATTCAAAGCTGATTGCTTACTGTTCATATTTAGCATTGATAAATTGTTTATACTTATATTGCATTTGAAATTAATCAATGTTGCATGCAACAAAGAAGTATTTTTGGAGCATTCTACACTTTGGAACCAGTTGAAGGAGCTTCTGAGAATACTTCTTGAAAATTTAATTCATTCTCTTCTAATTTAGTTACAACCTAATATTTCCAACATCGTTTATATAGTTTCATAGGTGTGGTGTGGGTATAGGCATAGCTATGTGGTAAGGACTTTGTGTCCCAGCCCCATGATCTCAGGTTCAGTCCCACTGCATGTCACCCTGGTAAAATGTCTTCTACTATAACCTCAGGCTGATTAAAGCCTGACTGTATTTTGTAGACAGAAACTGAAACTGTCATCTGTGTGTGCGTGGGTGGGGGTGCATTCCTCCATTACTGCTTGACAACTGATGTTGTGTTGTTTCAGTCACTGCAACTTAGCAGTTCAGCAAAAGTGTTCGATAGAACAAGTACCAGACTTTAAAAAATGAAACAAGTACTGTGATTAGTTTGATCCACTAAACCGGTGCCCCAGCATGACTGCAGTGCAATGACTAGACAAGTAGAAGATAAAAGATAAATTACAAACTGATTTCCAAAATATCCATAATGGATATCATCTGCGATTCTGTCAGGAATTTTATTTGTAATCAGCTCTCATTCCTTGTCAACATGAATTTTTGTTCTTGTTATGGATAATCCACATTTTAATTTTTTTCCTCCAAATATTTTTCAAAAATCTTTCTTAAACTTCATTCCATGACATTGCTGATAAATGGTGATACTTCAAGGAGAAAAATCCATTTTGCAATTGCATCAGAATGGTTATGGATATCATTGAGTTCAAATTAAATTATTTTTTGAAATTGATGTTTGATAATAAAGCTCTCAAGTTGAATTGTCAATGCAGTGTTTGAAAGCAAGAAAATTAATTAGATATTATTTAATAACAAATTATATCTGGGTGTTACAAATGTTTACTAACAAGACAATCTTTCATTTTTTTTCTTTCAAATCTCACTTAAATAACCAGTTGTAAAAATAACTGTAGTTATCCATTGGAGCACAAAGGCTTCATAAACTACATACAAAAATGGGCCACTCAGATGAAGGGCATCAACTCAAGTGCAGGCATGAGAATTACTTTGTAATGAAACATTTGAAGCCCATTTCTTTTGCAAACTCTTCTGCTTTTGATGCCTCATAGTCCATTGATTAACCCTTTCGTTACCAACCCGACTGAAACTGCTTCTGGCTCTGTAGTACAAATGTCTTGTTTTCATAAGTTCTGAATTGAAATCTTCCACCAAAGTGGTGCCCCTAACACTGCCACAGTACAACGGCTGAAACAAGTAAAAGCTGAAAGAAACCGGGCCAAACCCAATATTCAAAGCTGACTGATCTCACTTCAGACTCTCTTACATTTATGTTCTCATTACTGTGTGTCTTGTTTTTTCAATGTCAGATTTGTTTTATAGAATTTAATACAACAGATTCTTAAAGTTTCTTATTTACTATTGTCTTTGAGAATGTTTTAATAGTTCCCTACTTTAAATTTTAGCCAGAGTAATTCAATAGAAAATATAATGTACACAAATTTGAAAGTCACAGTTTCTTTGTTAGGGTTTTCTTTCAAAGATTCCATCAGAGAAGAACAGAATGAAGGCTGATGTTCCTTCATACTCTAGAAATGATTGAAATACAAGAGAATGTTGTCATAAAACCAACAATGACTAATCATAGTTTACTTAAATATTTTGATAAGAATATCCAGAGCTTTGATTATAGTAAGTGGATAATTTGTAATTCATTTCAAATCAAAATACTTAATTTTGATAACAATAACTATTTTATCTGTGCTTTTAATAAACAGCTCCCTTAATGAAAACATTTGTACATAAATTCATAAATAAGGTAATGAAAACTTTACCTTGACAAGTGCCATCTGTATGCATACACTTACCTATAACAAAGAGAAAACAAGAAAATATGAAAATATTGAGGTTATAAAATAGTTTTAATATTTAGTAATTTTATGAAATTTTATTATAGGGTTGATTTCAATTTTGAAGAGAAAAGAAAACATCTTGAAAACCAATGTCAATATTTAATTTTACAGGAAAAATGTTTAGACATTTATAATTAAAACACCCTAATATTTGCTATGTGACAATAAAATAAACATTTTTTTTTATAATTCTAAATACACTGAGCCCTGCAAGAGAAATAAAAAACACCAAAAACCCGCAATGCTTTTAATTTAGTATATACTTGGTCAAGTGTGACCAAAAGCCAAACCATGAAGCGTAACTGTCCAAATTGTTAGATGCATTGAGCAATGAACCTTATGGTCCTCCATGTTCTGATTTCAAATCCCCACTAAGCCACTTTGTTTTTCACCCTTCTACAATTGATAAAATAAAGGACCAGTCACAAGTACTAGGTTTAATTTATATTTCTCTAATCTATTGTAGACATGAACTGAAATTATAGAACAAGAAATAAAACCTTCTATTTCATGCAGATTTGTATTTCTTTTTTCTTTTCTTTAATTGAATTAAATACAATTTGATAAAACATAAAATTCACGTATGAAATATCAAAAATAAAACTTCCTGCAACTATCACAACCTACTAAGGTTGTCAACAGAAACTGTTTTGAAGTAATTTCTTATGAGGGAAATAATCTGAAATGATGGTGGCATGCAGAATGTTTTTGTGTAACAGTATCAAAGTAAGGTTAACTTGAGTGGAGAAGTGTAACATTTGACTGAAGTGATGTACAATACATTTATAAAATATCTTTTCAATAGCATATTTCAGAATAGTAAAAGGTTTTCATTCTTTTCTTTTTGCATTTTCATTTTTGAAGGAGAGGTAGACAGGGATGGTGGAGAGAATTATTTGTTTGATATGGGAAAAATTCATTTTGTAGGAATCAAATTTCTCTTGCAATTTTCTTTTCCTTTCAAAGAAATATTTTTATGAAACTTTTTCAATAATTTTTATTAAAACCCAACAATCTTTACCTTTGCACAATAATTTCATTAGAAACATAAAATTCTTTGATGTAATGATTTAATTCAATCTTCAGAATTTTCAATAATATATAATAGTCTCATCGAAACACAGTTGTTAGATTCTATATAATGATTTAATTCAAACATGAAAAATAATACCCAATATTCTTTAATATAGGAACAAAGAGTCCTGTATTATTAGAGTCCTATATTATAATACAAGAACAAAAGTTTAAGGAGAAACTATTATGTATCTACGAATCTTATTTTATTAGAATAATTTACATTATTGTTTTCTTCCCCTTTTAATTTAACATCTGTTGCTTTCTTTTATCTTAATTTAGGATAAAAATAAAACAACTAAAGACAAAATTAAGTATTTAAAAACCCATATCAGCAGGGTCTGATAGATTCTCACAGGTTTGTATCTGATGGATAAACTCCTCATAACAAACACTTCATAAGACACGAAATAATGGTTAGTGTAACAACAATTGTCTACTTAGAAAATATTCAGTGGAATTAAAACCTCTGAAAAAAATTCACCCATTACAAAATATAAGTGAAAAAAATTCTTTGACAAGATTAATCTGCTTCATATGTACTTTTTACCCCAGATGGCCAGTTTATGGTTCACAATGAAACCAATACTTGTAGCAGGAGAGTCTCCTTCCTACAAAGAGAGGGCTGGAACCTAAAATGTAAGATATTTATATCCAAAAGGGATGTAATATTTAAAAGAGCAGTTTGATTTTTTTTCCTTTTTAAATAAACCGTACCAAAATGAAAGATTTCTTTAGTTCTTTGGAGATTTTTGTCTTGTTTGATTCCTGTGTAAGTTTTGTTTTATTGTTGTTTGATTTTCAGAAACTGAGACAGTAAAAAGTTTACGTAGAAAAGTTCTTTGAAGAGGAATATGAATCTATAAATAATGCTTCTGGAAATTTCTCTACTTTTATAAATTGAAGAAAATTTCAAAACTGTACATGTATATAGTTAAGAATATTCTAAAGAGCCCTTTAAATGTTTCAAGAAATTATAGAAAATGGGTATTTTGTATGGCAGAAAATAGATATAAATGGAATAGAAATAGATAATTTAGAGAATTTTAATCTCATTAAAGTCTAAGTGGAGAGACACCATAGAACAATTGTTTTCATTGCAGAAAATTACTCTAAAATCATTTGAATTCAATAATTCAGTTAGCAAGGCTTTTTATAGCATACACCTTTCATTTGTAAAGTGTTAGAGGGCAACCTTGTTGAAAAGGATTACATTATTCTCTCCAAATCTTGATATGAAGATTCACAATCTTATGAAAACTAATGTTAGCACAAGTAGATCTGTGGACAGAATGAGAAGTGTTAAATAAGGGGAAGTTTTACTGGATATTATTTTCCATGTTGTACTTGTTGCAGTTATCTTGGAAACTTAAAAGCAAAAAAAATCATACAAAGATAACAGGAATCTATGACTTAAGACTATCCAGATGATATTGCTACTGAGAGGATCAATCATAACCTTCTTGCATCTTTGAAGAATTTCTAGTAAAATGACTTGAAACCCAGAACATAGTCTTTCAAGCCAGAGTGATAACATCAGTTGTCACGTGTTGGTGGTGGTGGTGGTGGAGGACAAAGACACACAGAAGATATATACATATCTGTGTTTCGTTTCGGCTTCCATCTCCCAAATCCACTCACAAGGCCGAAGGCTATAGTAGAAGACACTTGCATGAGGTGCCACAGACTGAACCCAGAACCATGTGGTTGGGAAGCGAATGTCTTACCACACAGCCTTGCCTGCAACTTGCATATGCATGCACGTGTGTGTGTGTACTCGTGTGTTTGTATGTGTGTGTGTGTTATCTCTCCCCATCTTTCCAGTTGTAAAGCAAACATCACTATTATGGATGCAGTGTGCTTTGTTTCTGATCTTCTGTAAAAAAACATATCCAGCCATGGAGAAGTATTACATTACTTGGAAAGATTGGTGACAAAAAGAGCATTTGACCATAGAAAATCTACATCAATGAATTCCCTCCGGCCTATGCAAGCATGGAAAAGCAGATGTGAAAGCTTTGATGGTGATGATATTTATCTATCATATTTCTCTCTCTCACACACACACATACACACACACACACACACACATCTGGGCACATATGTTTAAGAAGTTTGCTTGACAAAGTAATCGTCTGCCACACTCTTTGATGACTACTGCTCTGGGATTAATATTTAGTCTATGAAACTGTGAAAGCCCGTTGTATAAGTGTGTGTGTATGTGTGTCGATGCTTGTATGTATGTATGTTCATGTGTCATGTTTGTCTATACTGAGAGAAACATAAAATTATGTGTGGGTTGAGTTCCTTTACGTCAAAAAAGATAATAGTCATTCATTAATAGTGAGTCATAATATAAGCATCAGACTGGAATGACCAGTGGAGTTGATACGTTCAGCTGAAATGTGTCAAAGCAACATTCTAGCATGGCCTCAGTCCAATGACTGAAACTGATACAAGAATAAAGTGCATTTACATGTATATACAGGTGTAAATATCACACACACACACACACACACACAGTGAGCTAATTGTGAAGACTGAGAAATACAGTCCAATGGCAGATAAACATTTAAAAATACAAGTCTTCTCTCTCTCTCTCTCCAATTAGTTAAGCTCAATGTGCTACAATCAGTAGGCAAATGGTTTGAGATCTGCCAAGCAGCTTCTGGTATTCTCTCTTAAATTACTGATTTTAATGTTTGATATTCTTTTATGTCTATTTAAGCATGTATGTGTCTATGAATGTGTGTGTGTATATATATACATATACACACAGACATAAGTGTAATATATGTTTGTGCATGTGTAAATGTAGCATACCCTTGGAATCCTTCATTAACAAGTTAGACATCCCCCAAGTTGTTATTTTATGTAATGTAAAGTCTTTGTTGCCTGTGTCTTGTGATTGCATTGCTAATTAGTCCGATTCTTGACAGACATACATTGTTGTACTTCAGGGTAGATTTATGACATGTGGCTTTGTTATGGAACACAGTAAACTTTTCTTAGTTTTGTAATCCCACTGGCTTTCTTTTGCCAACTTCAAGAGAGCATGGAGCATCATATGACAGATATGTCAGTTTTTAATTTTCTTTTTCTTTATTTTTTTTTTTGCTTGAATCAGAGCAGAAAAGGACTCAGAGACTGATGGAAGGAAGAGGTTATCCTTAGACCAAAACGTTACTGCAAATGTTTGCAAAAGCATAGACTCCACTAAAGAAGAGGGCCACCAAGCTTAGATAGATATTAAGTCTACAACTTAAAATTATGGGATGGCTGTACTCAAAATTGACTTTCAAAACTGTCAGTTATTTCTTTTGAGATGATTTCTGAGCAGCTACAGTATAACTGTCATTGTATTGTCTATTTGTGGAATGTGTGAGAAGTGGAGAGGATACAATTTTTCAAAATATATTCATAATTACATAGAAAAAGATCTTATTGTCTTCATCTGATCTCAAACTGAGTCACCTTGTTTTATGATGGTTTGCAACTCAGATAATAATTTATTTGTATTCAAAAAGAAAGAATTTTTTTTATTATCTCTCTAACATTTTATTACAAAGACAGAAGAGTTTTAACTTTACAAAAATTTGCAAATATCTAATTTCCATGATGAAATTTTGTTACTATATTGAATCTTAAGATAGGCACAAATCCTCAAATTTCTTGACATCAGATAATGAAAAATAAATTGAGTGTGGAGATATCTGAACTCAGAATGTAATGGGGCATAACTAAATAACACAAAGCAATTTCACTAATGTTCTGCTTCTTCTGACAATTCACAGCCTTTATCAATGATCAGCTTACAGTATGAGCCAATTAGGGAACCTCTTTTCAGTAACTGGATCTGGTAAATGTAGCAGCCATAGTGCAAAGTTAAAAGCTGGAGATCTGTAGTATCATTTCCTGCTGCTAAACTAAGCGAGATAGAAGGAAGATCATAGACATTTGTTAGTTAAGTTATTAAAAATTTTCTTGGAAACCACAGAGCTGAAAACTACTGCAGACTGGTAAATACCATGTTGCATTCTTATGAAAGAAAAGTATGTAGAATATCTCTTAAACTGCATTTTTTAAAATTCTCATTTTGACATTTTCCTTCCAACTTTTGGGTTGTAAGGGTGAATGTTGGTGAGGATTTCAATCACCAGATTGCCATTATGGAAAGCAAATATACCAGAAGCTTCAGCTAAAATATGAGTGATTACTGTTGGTTCCTGCAGGTTGACAACATCTCATTCCACAAATGACACAAGAAGAGACTACAACAAAGTTTCCCATCACAACTGCAATTCACATTTTGCCAATAACAACTTAATACTTACATGCTTTCACTGGCATGGTTGCATGTAGATGTAACTTTTAAAAACTGCAGTAACAGGAGTCTAGACTATGTTCCATCTTAATTTAAAGGCACGAAAAAAAAAAAACACTAGCTTTTAAATTTGCATCTGTCAGTACTCTATTCAATTTAAATATTTCCTTATGGGAAATATTTAAATAATGAAAACCATTACATTAATGATCTATGCCTTTCATAAAATTTTCATGAGTTTAACAATGTAAAATGGTGGAAGATAAATTTTCAGGGCTACAACTTCCCCATCACTTTGTCTTTTCAAATATCTTATACCTAAGAGTACACTGTATAATGTACTATTATATTTCTTAAGACTGTAGTGTACGCTTGGTAGATGGAAACTGTGAGGAAGCTTGGTATGTGTTTATATATAAGTGTGCGTGTGTTTAATTTTTTATATATCGTTTCACTGTGTCATCATTAGTACTGGCAAGGAGAAAGATGACGATAGAATTATTTTTTGGCTCAGTGAATCTGCAGAAGTATGGGGACTGGTCAAATGAAAAGAATCAATAACTTGAAGAATAAGTAGCAGTTGGTCAAAGAAAGAATATTCAACCATAGAAAAATTACCTCCCTGAAGTTTCTTCAAACCCATCCAACATAGGAAAATAGGTGTTCATTGGTACATGTGGGCGTTGAGGGTGCATATGTGTGTATGTGTATTTATGTGTATGTATGCATGCAAAGGAATGGTATTAGTGGCAGTAACAATGTTTCAGTCTGAGAGAGGAACAATGAGAATTTCCTCTGTTCATTAACTGATTCCTCACCAGCATCATTTAACATCAATTTTCTATGCTGGCATGGGTTATCCTCTATGACTCTTCAGCAATCATGGGCTATGATGGTGATGATGATGAGGAGGAGGTGGACGAGGAAGCAGATGATAATGATGAGGAGTGTAAAATGTAGTATGACAATAATCAAAAGCATCTACATAAGAAATGAAAATGAATATTGTAAAAATAAATAATGAATCTTATAAATAACTGATGATATACAAAAAAACAAAACAAAACAAAATAACGAAATAAAATAAAACAAAACAGATTTCAACAATGTTATGATCTGAAGAGATTAGACAAAAATAACCAAGTGCTTAGACAATTGAAGAGAAAAGAATTCAGCAATAGATGTATGAAACTGATGCCGACACAGACAGACAAATTTTCTTGTTCTGAAAACCAATTTGAAGGATAACAGCAACTTTTCAATGTCTTTGATATCAACAGAAAGCTAACAGACAGTAATTTGCCCATTCTATAATCAGATATTAGTCTAAGATAATGCTTTACATATCCAATTTCGATTCTCCTCTTGCTATTATTCATTAGCAGCAGAGAAAATTCTGTGTTAAAAGTTTCTTTAATTTTGATGAGAATCACTTCTCAGAATGTATTCTTATCCTCAATTCTCAAAGTCCCTCATGGTAAAATTTTGTGCAATATATAATTTTGTTTCCTTATGTCGTATAATTTTCTTTTCATGTGAATAAAAGACTCTCATGCATAAAAATATATCATTCAGAATTCATAGAGAAACTATTCAATTAAACTAATTGTTTATTCCATTGAATTTGAGATTTTTCTCTCTTTCTATGCATTATGAAATTGATTTCATATTTTCCTATGGTAAATTAAATAGAAACAAAATCAGAGAATCCATTTCTACCTCAGTTTGTAATGCTTGGGTAAAATTTTGAGAGCAAACCAAGGAAATAACCTTGGTTAGACCAGTACGAGTGTGTGCACATGTGCATGCATGTGTGTGTGCATGCATGTGCACATATGCATACATGTGTAGCATAGTTATATCTACATCACTGAGTCAGAGAAACTCACTTTGCAAATTGACAGAAAGTTAGTTCTATTAAGCAATGAAATAAGACATTCTACAGAGAGCCAACCGGTGACCACTGAGCAAGATCATCACATTTTTTACAACTTTTTCAGGTTTGTGTGTGTGTGTGAGGGGCGGGGGGTATAATAATAAAACAACAGAAAAGGTTGCAAGACATAAAAATAAGAAAGAAGTGGAAATTTTACCGGTGAGTGTGTTAAATCATAAAGCACAAAAAGAAAATGACTCTCCCCAGACACAACAGAACAGATTGAGTTAGAACACACAAAGTTGTTAAAACATTGCAATAGCTTACAGACGGCCACAACCTTTGGCTAGAACAAATAAAGGAAATAAAGAAAATATATACACATATATACACATATGGCGGTGCCCCAGCATGGCCGCAGCTCGTGAGCTGAAACTAGAATCAATCAATCAATCAATCATATACACATGTGTCAGTATAAGTTCCTCTTGTGCTCTTGAACACATTAAGTGGCAAAATAATGACTGCTTTCTGCTGGTTTCTGTGGTTTTTCTCTGCACCCAGCCATTAGTTGTGAAAGTTCTGTAGTGTGTACTTTTTTCAGTTTTTCTTTCTTAGTCCCACCAGTCATGTCTATTAGAAAGAAAGTTGCTTTAGAATGTCATGTTTTAGAATACAGCTGGAGTATGTGACCTGATAGCTTTAATTAACATTCTGTGAGGATTTTGCTCAGTGGTCACCGGTTGGCTCTCTGTAGAATGTCTTATTTCATTGCTTAATAGAACTAGCTTTCTGTCAATTTGCAAAGTGAGTTTCTCTGACTCAATGATGTAGATATAACTATGCTACACATGTATGCACACACACACGTACTGGTCTAACATGTGACTGACATGTGCAGTGCATGTTATCTGAGACTTTCACAAGAGGTCAAACAGAACTGAAATTCTGACTTGCAGAAGCACCTTGGATTGAAGGAACTTATACTCTGAGTGGATGAAGTGGACAGAGAGAAACATGTAGCCTGGAAAATATTCAGCTGTTCCACATGTTTCCAAGAGCTTAAAGGAGGAACATAACAGTTGTACACAAGACCTTTTCCCTTGGGGGTGAGGCTAGTTTCCCTGTACAACAAACGCTTTCTGCTGCTGCCTGCAACATATAGACTCCTCCTCCCCCTCTCCCTCCTTCTCTTCCGCCTCCTCCTCCTCCTCCTCCTCCTCATCATCATCATCAGCAGCAGCAGCATTGTCTTTCTGGTCCACTTTTCCATGCAAGGATGAGTTGGAAGGTTGTTTTTGTGCAACAATGAACATTAAGTAACGAAACGACTGACTACTAAATGCAGAATCAGTTTTTAATCATTTTATTGACAGTGACATCAAAAAATATGCCAGTAGTTAGCCTCAACAGACTGGCAGTCTGTCAAGGCCAACTCCTGGCGAAACTTGGAAGGAGTCACTTTTCATAAAATTATACACACACACCCACACACACACACACACACACACACACACACACACACACACATACTTAAGAAAAATAATCAAGAATTGTTTGAACCTGAAAAAGAAAATGTAAAAAACAGCAATATTTATGACCAACTTACTGTCATCATAACCTTCTCAAAAAATGAGATATGATGACAGAAAGTTAATAACAAAATGTTGGAAGGTTTGGTAGTTCATCACAATATTAGACACATTGTATAGAATAATCTCCTGCTTGCCAATTCTCCCTCCTCTACACTAATAGTCATCAGACTTGATGCTAACTGTCGCCTCCTATTAGCATGCACCTTGGTCTCTTTCTCACCGTCTCTGATAAAATCTCTGCTGCCAAGACTACATTCTAACTACTCCGAGAAAAGCTGTGGTTGTTTAGTTGCTGGTTAGTAGAGCTACGGCCAAAGGCATCTTAGCCATAGCTATTACACCTTTGCCTTCTGTGCAATGAACCTTAGATGACATTATTGGATCTTCCTGATCTTCCTGTCCTAAGACGGAGAGGGGGTGATTTGTGTGCGATTTGGCAGCTGTGTCAAATACATAGAAATTCCTCAGCATTTTGAGATGGTTCTGTGCTTAAGAAGCTTCTTAAGCTATCTGGTTCTGGATTTAATTACCATTGCCTGGCACTTTGGGCATATGTCTTCTACTAAATCCCTTACCAAGCAAAGCATTGTGAGTGGATCTGGTAAATGGAAACTGAAAGAAGCCCGTTATGTGTGTGTTGTTTGTTTTCAATCTTTTGTGGATTCCGGGTGCTTCCTTTAGGCTATATGTCTCTGGTTACTTTCGGCCCAAACATAGACAGCTCTGCTATGTTATGATCCGAGACTAATGTCGGCGTCACTTTCACATCATGAATAATGTCCATATTGTTCGTAAAGCAGAGATCCAGAATGTTATTCGCCCTAGTTGGTCTGAGTACAGCTTGCTCCATGAATAGGGCATTGGTGAGATTAAGCAGGGAGTCCACCTGTGCCTGCTTGCAATGAGTCTTTCCTGAGAGCATGAGACGTTCGGGCCATTTGATGTTGGGGAAGTTGAAATCACCCATAAGAAATATGGTCACGTGGTGTTCCAGATTCATGAGGATTTCTTTAGTTCTTGTGAGGCAATCTTCAAACTTGCCTATGTGGTTTGGAGCATCTGGTGGGCAATATGTATTGCATATGACTATATTGTGTTGTCTTATGTATACAATCAGAGTGTCACATACTGAATTTGAGTATGACAGTAAAACCTGGAGTGTGAGGTCATCATGGAATGTATACAGCAACTCTACCATGGTTCCTTTCCCTTCTGTCTGTTTGCAGTATGGTATATTTTGGTACGTGTACTTCTGCATCCTCTATATCAGGGCTGAAGTGAGTTTCTTTAAGTGCTAATCATAAGGCTTGATTGCATGCAGTAAGTTCTCTCAGGAAAGAAATTTTGCTTTTATCACGATGCCAATATTTAGTAAAAATATTGGCATGACAACTGTGCAGGTGTTAGGGGAGGCAATCCCATGTCTGTTGACTGTGATGGAGTTGCACAGTCGTGGGCCAGGTTCCTTGTTTGCGCTTGGTCTAGCCAGGTCAGCTGCTGCACAATCTTTTGCGCCATGTACAAAAATGACTCTTGCTCAGCTGCTGCCTTGTGCATAACCTCTGAAGAGCACCCTTCTTTTGTAAATTTTTCTTTGGAGACATTCGTTGTCTTTCCTCGGGGAAGTTTTTCTCCATAAGGCCCCTGCAGTTTTGGCGGGGTGTTGGGTGGGCAAACCGGCAGTTTTTGCCATCTTCCTCATACCAACATGTACCTTGCAGGTAAAATCTGCAGGTTCTTGAGTGCCTTCCAAATTTCTTCTTTCCTGCAGGGTTTTGGATAGCATTGGATCCTCTATGGGCTTTTCTGTTTTTTGTTTGGTGGGTTGGGGTTTCATTCTTGCCTTTTCCTTTTTCTTCCATTTCTTCAGGTGTCACCACTCATCACCTTCCTCATTGACTTCTGTTTCTTACAAGTCCCCACCCAACTTATTAACCATCTATCATACACTACATAAATACATACATGCATACATATATATACATATATATATATACATACATATAAATATATATACATATATATATATACATACATATACATACATACATCTATATATATACATATATATATATACATACATACATCTATATATATACATATATATATACATACATATATATACATACATACATCTATATATATACATATATATATACATACATATATATATATACATATATATAATACATACATACATATATATATATACATATATATATATACATATAATATATACATACATACATATATATATAAATATATATATATATCATACATACATACATACATATATATATATATATAATATATATACATACATACATACATATATATATATACATACATATATATACATACATATATATATATATATACATACATACATATATATATATATATATATATATATACATACATATACATACATATACATACTATATACAAACATATATACATACTATAATACTATATACATATATATATACATACTATATATATATACATATATATATATATATTATATATATATATATATATATTATATATATATATTTATATATGAGGATAATATCGATATTTAAGTATCCATATTATCATTTTTAATTGTTAATTTATATATATATATATATATATATACATACTATATACATATACATACATATACATACTATATATATATATATATATATATATATATATATATGTAAACACACACAGAAGCATACCCATTTAATCATATGAGTATATGTCGAAAGCAATCTATTTAATAAAATGTTCATTCACTGAAATATGCATATTTCAAATGCTATCTGACCTACAAGCATAGATTTGCCTTCAGATAATAACAGCTAATCAAAAGATGATAAAGGAGATCGTAAATGAGAAAAGGCAGATTGTTGGCAACGGATTGAAGCTTTCCTCAATGAAATCTTTACTAATGACAAATACTACTTGTACAAAATCTGTGCTTTGCAATAAACTTTTCTGTGTTGAGTATTCATGATACGTATATGAATATGCATAAATATACATCCATAGATACATATATAAATATATATTCATGAACATATATTCATGAATATGTATATCTGGCTTGCCCGTCCTCAGTCAAACCCATGCCTGCAGTGAAAGTAGACGTATGATGATATATTCATAAATACATATCGTTGCTATTATGTTAAACTGTTGTAAGTCCAAATTTGGCCAAATGCGTTTTATTCACTATTTAATTTTGCTTCCAGTAGCTGGTTCTTTTGGTCAAACTATCGTATCTCCAGCTGGTTTAGTTGAAAATTGTCAAAGTGTAGTACACTGATTTAGCATTTTCCAAAAGTGTAGTAAGCCCCACAATACAACAGTTTTGCAAAAATACTTCTGAATGAAAATATCAGACATGCATGGATTTACGATTCTAAGCAACCAACAAAGGTATTATTGTTAAGCTGAAACTGTTGCTAATGTAAAAAGAAATGCAATGGTGAAACTATTCTTTTATTTTCTGAAAAAACAGCATTTTGGACTTACGACACTTTTGCATAATAGCAACGATATATAAATATGTTTCATGAAATATATGTCTATGTTCAAGCTTTATCATTTTTATTTAAATTTTTCCATTATTTGCATATTAGTTTTTTCCAGTTAGTGTTGAACGATGAAGTTACTAAATTTATATTTGATGTTTTTAGTTCTTCAGAGCCTCATTTTCAATGGTTGCTTAGATTTGGTGACAATTCGGTTCCTATAAGAGTAGTTCTATGCCAATTCGTTCTACTGGGGTTAAATCTTTGACTGTTTGATTTTTCATGCCAGTAACCATGTGTTAAAATACATATAGATAACACACACACACACACACATATATATATATATTTAGCTAATTGTTACTTAGAGAAGGCCTTCAACAGCATCTCTCATTATCTGATTGGGTGTGGATGCTGCAGAAATTGGGAGAAGACAAATGACTTGTGTGAGCTAGCAACAACTACAGTAATAAATTTAAAGTGCAGATAGAAGTTCTCTGGGATTTGATTTTCAGTCCCCTCCTAATTATCATAGCCCCCACCCCCAGACCAAATCAGAGGATCTTAATGTAAGCTGTCAACAAGAACTCCTTTATGCCGAAAACCTACTTGAATCTACAGTAGAATTAGAGAAAGAAATTCAGGTGTGGAAGCAAAGCATTGAATCAAAGGGCCTCAAAATGAACTTACAAAGATCCAAGTTCTAGGAAGCAAGAAAATAAACAAATTGCTTCCCACAGAAAAATGGTTTGCTTGATATGTAGAAAAGCAGAAGTTCCATATGGTGTGTTCAGAGCAAGCAATGGACACAGAAGGAGTGAAGTGAAGTTACAGAAAGTAAACTTTGTATGTGACAGGTGTGCTAAGAAAATAAACAATAAGAACACACAGGAACTAAGTTTTCTTGAATATCCATGATGTTTTTCTAGAAATAGTAGATAATTTTGGTTAGTTAGTAGATTAGGAGGATGTCCTGAAATTACAATTCCTACAATTTCTAGAAAGGGAACAGGCTGGAGAAAGTTCAGAGAGCTATTACCTTTGTAGGTAACAAAAGTTTTCTCTCTCAGAATGAAAGATAGTTTGTATGATGTTTGTGTGTGAACAGCAAAACTAAACAGTATTGAGACATGGCCCCTGAATGCAGAGCACACGAAAACCCTAGAGTGAAATGAACCTTTCATATTCCATAGGCAACAAAGTACAAATGCATTGAGAGAAACATTCCTTGAATTATTTATTTGCACATGTTATTGTTGTCTAATTCTAGTTTGGCCTTACAATCCAAACATGACCACCCCATATTATTTAACACAAAATTTATCTAGGATGACATCACATACTCATTTTCCTTCTTTTTGAAATGGCACTTAATGATTTCAGGGAGATTTGGCTGCTATTTCTAGCAGATGGTGTGTCCATATTGGTAAAATAGCTGTTATATTAGCATATTAGTTACTTGTTTAGTTAGGTGGTTGTATCGATAATTTGCCATAGTGCTGAATTAGCAAACAGCTTTATTTCTTTAGACAAAGAACAACATTCTATTGTTACAAACTGAAGAGAGCCTACTTCAAAGTGAAGAGTCTGTTGATGAGTAAGCACTTCGCTCTAACATACCTACTCCATAATTCATGTCAAGTCATCGACGTTTTTCCTTTTTTTCCATTATATACATATTTTTTTTTTTTAAACTACAGTATAACAATTTACACTCAAAGTTTCTCACTACTTATAGCTGTAGATATTTTTAGGAAGAGAGACATTCATTAATTTTTCTCTTCTGTGCTATACAATGGATGGACAGTGGATGGAGAAGAAAGAAAACTATAAAAAGAATTTGCAAAATAGCACACTGAAGTATCTATCTAGTCAACGAGACATACTAGGATAATTAATATGATGCAAAAGTAATTAGTGCTAAATTTCAAATACTCACAGCAATATTAAAGGAGATGGTTGAAGTAAAGAGACAGGCAGAAATGAAATATAATTAAGTAGATAGTTATGTTAAATTAAGACAGGTCATTGCGGAATTATAAACAACAAACTTCTACAACAATTTCTATTCCATTTTCAATTTAATTAAACACACACATGCTCATATACACCCACCCACCCACCTACACACACACACACACATAAATAAAAGAAAATAAATAAATAAACTTAATAGTGTTTTCAAATTTGTGCATACTTTCTACATTATTCTGCAGTATATCACGTGTTTGAATATTGAGGAGTGTGTGTGTGTGTGTGTGTATGTGTGTGTGTGTGTGTTGTAATGCAGACATCAATATGCTTGTCTTCTGGTGTGTAAGTATGTATGCATACATGTGTAGAAAGACTTTTGCAAACACATTATTGTGTTTTATTGGGTGTAAATATTTAACTCTGTGTGTGTACATAGATTTGCTAGAACACATCAGTGCATGTTTTGCAGTGTGTGTGTAGGTGTATGTGTGTGTGTGTGTGTATACATAGAGTTTTTTTTATGACTGTGCCATTGTACGTTTTGTAGTTGTATGTCTTTATGTAGACATAGATTTTTGTGAATGTAGCAATGTGTGTCGAATGTACTTAGATATGTGAATATAAAAGGACATATAACTTGCATGCATGTACATTAAAGTACACATAACCTGTATGATATGCTGCGTGTGTGTGCATTAAGTTTCTCTCCATGTAATTCTTGCCTCTGAATGTCCTTATCAGTTCATGTATGGATACCATTCTGTAATTTATTTCTGATATTCTTTTTTTCTCTTTTCTAATTTTATTTTAGCATTTCGAATCTGTTACTATTGTTTGGGCTTGGATATCACATATAGGTACCCAGAGGTATTTGCAGTGAAGTTATATAGAAACAGTTTTGTTTCTCTGTCTAGTATAAAGTATCAGCACCATATTTAAGTCATTAAAAATCCATAAGTTACGCAGCTTTGGCAGTCATTGAATAAAAACAAAATAAACCCATCAGCACCATCCCATTTTCTATAAATTACAAAGCACTAAAAATCTATAACTTTGGGATGAAATTGTTGTTGCAGTCTAGCCTCAGGTTCAGCTTAGCTCAAACAGATACATGATCCTAAGCACTCCAGTCATGACTGTCCTGTCTGCCTAAGAACATATAGGGAAACTAACTTATCTAATGTATTCTTTTTATTATCTAAGATGGTAGAGGTGTGATTTGGGGAAGATTTGACTGCTTATTTCCTGTATTGATATATTCATAAAAATCTATATGGAATGACATTTCTTGGTACCATGAAAATGCTCGTTGATATATTCACAAAAAATTTACTCTCTCTCACACACATTTGGTCTCATGATTGCTCATATATAGGATCTCTTGTTTCAGATGTCTAAAAGTTTACTCCAAGTATGATTGAGTTTATTTCCATTACTCATGCCCCTCTCTCATTTCACACACACACACACACAAGTCAGTTCTAGTGAATGGAATGGTAGGCATTACACTACACTGCTACTTTAATGAGTTTCTGTGTATACATTACATCAATTGTAAAGTCTCGATGTAACTTTGTTTTAGTCCAATACTATTCTGTAATAGAAAACTATCTTGCTGTAAAGAATCTGATCTGTGTGGTTGAAGCCAGTTGAATACTTTGATAGTGTATTGATAAAAGAATGTGTCTCTCTTCTTGATATCACACAAAACTCTTTGTTCTTTTAAACTGATATTGGAATTATCTTTTTTTTAACCAGGAAGCAGGTGCACATCCAATTTCCACAACATACATATTACTAATAGAATTTAATGGGTCATTATTCTACTATATTTAAAGATATTAAGAAAATAGCCTCAGCTTAATGATTTAGCATTGACTAAGATTCTGGTTAATTGATCTAACTCATCAAGTATGTATTCACATATATGCATATGTGAACATATTTTTATGCCTGATAACACACACACACACAGACACAGACACACAGACACACACATACACACACAAAGACACACACACACACACAAACATTTGTGCTAATAAAGTCAGTGCTGCAAAACAGAAAATGCTGCTGCCAAGCTAGTTGGGCATATGACCACCAAGAATTCGAATCTAGTGTCATGTGATTATGATGATTAGAGATCACCAGAGTAATAGAATTACCCATGGTGAAGCAGATGGTACTTCAGCCAAAGACATTGAACCATTCAGAAAGCGATTAATTGATTTAATTATGTATGATAACTCCTAATATTCCATTGGAAGTAAAAGTGAGTTGTGTTGGTAACCATAACACCAGAAGATCCAAGTTTCAAAATGGAACTTTTTCATCTGGTTCTAAATTAAACAAAGAACATTTTTCAGCATTGGGCGGCCCAGTTGCAGATGGTGTGCACTTTTTAAAGTTAGTGGTGGAGGGAAGGTTGGCACTGCTTTTATTTTTGAAAGACATAAGGCACCAGCTACCAGTGCGTTATCTCCAGTCCACAAAATCAGGATTAAACATGCAGATCTTTAGAGACTAATGTTTTTCCATATTTCATTCCTGCAATAAGTAAATTATCCTCAAATTTTCCTCCCACTGAAGTAAAAGCATTCCTAATGTTTGACAACTCCTCTTCTCACTTGGATATAATTGATGGTTTTCTGGTTAAGTCTGGTTTCAATCATTCATATAAATTAGGTATAAATAACTGATATAGACAAGTTAGGGATTAAGCAGATTATGATAAAACAAGCAAAAACAACAAAAACAGCTGAGAAACATGTAGCCAGTGGGCAACATGAAGGATTGCTGAATGAATTTTCCTTGGTGAAGGCATGAAGATACCAACTTCAAAAGATTCTAGAAAAGAAATCTAATCATAAGAGTTTGGACCAAACTTTTAAGCAAAGTAGTGTTGCTAGAAACATTCCAAAGTGTCAGCACAAAGTGAGAAAATGTTAATGTAATTTGGACAAATGATGGAAGTGTATTTAAAACGACACAGATTGAAAATAAAACGTGTGCAGTTGAATAGATAAATACTAAGAATCAAGGTTATTTTCTGATTTCATTCATTGACTTGTTTTACTGTAAATTTGAAACAATGGAGGCAGCTTATGTCAGCAGCCCCTACCACCAGCCCCTACCACCAGCCCCTACCACCAGCCCCTACCACCAGCCCCTAACACCAGCCCCTACCACCAGCCCCTACCACCAGAAATACTCATAGAATTTCCTCCATCTTTCTTACCTCTATTAATAAGGTGAAACAATGTTTCCATTCATAATTTTTCGTTTTTTTTTTTTTTTAACCATGGTGTTTGTTATGTTTGGAAAGTTAAACCAATTTAATTTTATTAAACACAGAAACTTGTCTTCCTCTTTTACAGTTTTCATGCCCTACTTCTGCGAAACACTGCCTTGTATGATAACTACAATTTAAAGTGCAACAGCCATGAGAATAATAATATTTTGACTTAGACAAAGAATGGTAAGTGGATTGTTCTAAAGTTTTTTAAAATACAGAAAACAGAACTGGAAAACAAATACAGAAAATAGATATTGAAAACTGATAGAAAGATTTTTGTCGATGTCAATGTCTAGTGCTTATTTTTGCAGGGAGTTTTAACCCTTCTTTTTTTCCTTTCCTTTGAAACATGGATCTCTTTACATTAGAGTTAACTGTTTACTAATAATATAATTAATATGAATATTTATTTCTAATGGTAGGGCAACAAATTAGGAGAATCAGAAGAGCATTGGACAAAATATTTTGTGATATTTTGCTGTGTCCCTTCACATTTTAAGCTCAAATCTTACTAGGGCCAATTTTACTTGACCGCCTTTTGTAGTTGGTAAAAATAAGTAATTAAAATCCTGGTGATCAGTATAATTAATTATACACCTTTTATTTTATAGGTTTCAGTCATTAGATTCTGGTCAAGATGAAGCATTGAGTTCAAGAATTTTTGGTCAGTTATATCAACAGCAGTACTAATTCCAGTTTGGTACTTAAGTTATAGTGATCTATCGTTCAAATCACTACAAAGGGATGAAACTTGGCACCTGTTTAGACTTACAAACATGGAAATGGTGTGGACTTCAGTAAGCATATGACAGGCTTCTGCACAGTTACCATCTTCCAAACTTCACTCATAAAGTTTGAATCCTTTTTTTCCTAGATGTTATCTTTTATTATCATTTGGTCTACACTGACTGAGAAGACCAATGACAAAAGATTATTCAGTCATGAGTATTTCACCTTAATTTTCTAAGTAACATTATCTAAATGTGGCCTTCAATTTTAAAGATAGTAGGCATCATTTTAAAGAGATTTGGCTGCTGCCTTTAGCATGTCAATCGACCACATAGAGGCTTTCTTGTTGATTCATATTTGCAATGTTTCTTCATAGCTGCAATGGTATATGTGTGGAAACAGTCGTTGTTATTGCTGTTCAGACCCAGCCTACGATCAAAACCAATCTAGCCATGACCATATCGCTAATTTTCTTAAGGCAGGGTGCACTAAAGACCAAAAGGATAGAGTAGGGTATGATTTTAAGGAAGAATTGACTACACTAACTAGCAAGTCAAATGACTTGGTAGAGGCTCAGCTTTAGAGTAGTTGATTTATGCTAGATGCCCTTTCTAGTGCCTACAATTCAATCATGAATTAAGATGAAAGCTTTTTTTTATATATATTTGTTTGTTTAATCATGCCAACTAAAGGTAGAGGGTTTGTGTACCTTGCTCAAGAGATTGTGCATGTTATAATAGTTTCCATAAGGTTTGAGCACTGGAAATCTTTATCGTAAAATTCACTCTTTACTCTGAACTGCTAATTTTTAACTCCTTTAGCGGAGCAATAGATCAGCAAAATTGAGAGAGAAGCAGGCAACATTTTATGAATGTTTTATGTTCTGAGTTCAAATCCTGCTAAGATCAACTTTGCTACTTATTTCCTCTTTTAAGAGTTGATAAAATATATCTCGGTCAACTCCTGGAAGGAAGTTGTGTGTGTGTGTGTGTGTGTGTTACAGGAGGGTCAGTTAATTATGATTTTATTCAACATATTCCCCTCTCAGATTCATTACACTTATTGCAGTGATTCTTCAGTTTTTCTAAACCCTGTAACAGAACTCGGAAGGAAGGACCTCCAGCCAGGCCTTTCACATGACCCTTAAAGCTAGGAACTTTTCAGCTCCCCCTTGTATGCCAGCCATCCTTCTCAAAATCTAAGGGCTTGTGCTTCTGTTAGAACACAACAAGAATTAGAAAGATACCTTAATCTAGATTTACTAATGAAAATAAAGTGAATTATAAGCAACAACAACAACAACAACAACATTTCTTTCCTTTAGTGTTTTGCTTCCATTTCACTTCTTGCAGTTTTTGTGTCATTCACACATGTAATAATCTCTCTTAACAGGATACCTTTCAGAAGGTGTAATCAAATTACACTTTGCATGACAAAAGTACAAAGAATCTAAGATCAGTTCTGATACCATGCAGCTTAGATATCTTAAACTTGCTTGTTTTAGCTTCCAGGCTTCTTCAGATACACAGAACAAAATGCAACAAGGATTTGAAGTATCTTGATGTTATTTCTTACGGTTGCAGTTCGATGTTGTGGTTGAAATGAATTGATCAGACAAGCAATACAATTTAACCATGCTGTGTTAAGATGGCAGAGCAAGAAACAGTGTTTAATAAACTCCAAACATCAATCGATCAATCCCATTATGCATAATATTAGTCTCAGTAGGATAGAAATGATTTCAAAGTGAATGGAGATTATAAAATAAAAAAAACAAAACAGAATAAAAGACATGAAAAAAAAATAAAGAAAACAAGATTATTCGAGTCACCATTTCCCATCGTCACATTTTCTTTTCTAGATAAAAGTTGTTTATAAATTTACATCTTGAGCAGGTGAGTAAGGTAAGAGATTAGGACTATGAAAGGTGCGAAATGTTAGAGTCAGCCATATACAAACTAACAAGATAGGAAAAGCGAAACAGTGTAGAATGTTTACTAAGCCAGAAGAAACTAGATTCACTTGCCAAGAATTTTAGAACCAATCTATGTGTTTGTGTACATATGCACGTGCATATATGCTTAGGTGTACACACACATATACATTTGGTTTTATATATGTGTGTGTGTTCACTTATACACTATCATACACACAATTATATCTATATATATATATATATATATATATTGATATATATATATATATAGATAGATATATATATATATATATACACACACACACACACTCTCTAGGTGTGCATGTGTGTAAATAAACATACAGATGTATACAAATATTCATTGATAGTTCCATGTGTTACTCAGGTACATTATGTTATACACTGATATATTATATTAAAAGCCAAGATATTAAGAAGAAACACGTTTTGTTCTCTCATTTGAAAAAATGAAGATAAAAATATACAGTATTTGTGTGAGAGAATGAACAAGTTTATGTACTGAAATTGTGTGTGTGTGTGTGTGTGTATGATTATATTGCAGTGGCAATTCATTAGACTAGCTTCAAGCCATTTGTTTATGCTGCCTTTTAAAACAATTTTAACACAGGCATTCTCTCTCTCCCACACACACGCACACACATACACACACACACGTACATATCTATGTGTATATATATATATATATATATATGTATGTATATGTATATAAATGTGTGTATGTATGTACATATCTATGTGTGCATGTATATATATATATATTCTTTTACTTGTTTCAGTCATTTGACAGTGGCCATGTTGGAGCACCGCCTGAATATATATATATATATATATATATATCGACATACATAAAGATACACATACATATATATATGTTTGTAAAAATTGTTTTAAAAACTAGCCTGATGCAAACTAAAAACAAAGAAGTTAAAAAACAGAAGGAAGACATCTGTTTACACATTACTCCCTTATAAACCTGATTTTTTGGGATAAAACTCTCTTTGTCAAAAAGCAAAACCAAACCAAAACACAAGAATGAGAAATGGAGATGATGGGGTGGAGGAGGAGGTGAAGTGCTCAGGCTGATGTTGTTATAATGGCTTATCTACTTCATGTAGTTGTGTCTTTGGTTAATACATGGATTCAGTTTATTTCTTTATTGCCCACAAGGGGCTAAACATAGAGGGGACAAACAAGGACATACAAAGGGATTAAGTTGATTACATCGACCCCAATGCATAACTGGTACTTATTTAATTGACCCCCCACGAAAGGATGAAAGGCAAAGTCAACCTAGGCAGAATTTGAACTCAGAATGAAATACCGGCAGACAAAATACCACTAAGCATTTCACCCATTGTGCTAACGACTCTGCCAGCTCACTGCCCCATGAATTCAGTTTATTAATGAAGATAAGCTGCGCCATTTCTCTACCTGTTCTTTGACAGATATATTTGTCTGTACCTTTCATTAATGAAGCTATGCTGCTTTTTAGAATAGTTCTTCCACTGTAGGAACTACCACATTTATGGCAGACTGTTTTGTAACCTATGCAGATCCTCAAGTGCTTTCCTTTTGCTTTCCTTTCACTGGTTTTGGTCAGAGGCCGTGGCCATACTGGGGGACTGTTTTAGTGAGATTGCTATATATTTCACACTCACTTTCTGGTCCTCTCTTCAAAACTGTTTCTGGTGGATTCGTGGAGTTGATCAGAGCTGCTCTTCTTTGGGTTTCCTGCCACAGTGTGTGTTCATCTGGTAACTCGGATGTTTATGATATTGATAACTATGTGTGTGTGTGTGTTTGCATAAAGAAAGAGAAAGAAGGGGAAAGCATGACAGGGAGAGAAGAGAAAAACATATGAGAGAGAGAGAGAGAGAGGAACAGAATGAATGCATTCTATGCCATATAATTTATCTTTTACTTGTTTCAGTCATTGGACTATGGCCATACTGGAGCACTGCCTTGAAAAGTTTAGACAGACCAAACTCAGTATTTATTCTTCGGCCTTGTACTTATTCTTTTGCCAAACTACTAAGTTACATGGATTTAAACAAACCAACACCAGTTGTCAAGCATTGGTGGGAGGACACACACACACACACACACACACACACACACACACACACACACACACAAGACAGTTTTCTTATAGTTTCCGTTTATCAAATCCAGTCACAAGGCTTTGGTCAGCCTGGGGTAATAGTTGAAGACATGCCCAAGGTGCTACAAAGTGGGACTGAAGCTGGGAGTGTGTAGTTTGGAAAGCAAACTTCTTGGCATTCAGCCATGCCAGTGCTTATAACAAAGTATTTTAAACTTCTTTCATTATTGAAATATGTAAATTGTCAAGTGTTGTTTTAGTTCTAAGAAAATATGTTTCAAGTTAAATTGCCTTGACAAATTAACAAACACTTTCCTGTCAAGTATTTAGATCTGCTGCTTTTGGTGGTGCTAGTCAGGCAGACCTATGATCAAATGTGTTTGAACATGAATGTCCAATCTTTTATTATGGTCAATACCCGTGCCGGTGACATGTTAAAAGCACCGTCCGAACATGGCAGATGCCAGCGCCACCTGTCTGGCGTCCGTGTTGGTGACACGTAAAAGCATCAACTGATCGTGGCCGTTGTCAGCCTCACCTGGCACCTGTGCCAGTGGCACCTAAAAAGCACCCACTACACTCACGGAGTGGTTGGCATTAGGAAGGGCATCCAGCTGTAGAAACACTGCCAGATCAGACTGGAGCCTGGTGCAGCCTCCTGGCTTCCCAGACCCCAGTCGAACCGTCCAACCCATGCTAGCATGGAAAACGGACATTAAACGATGATGATGATGATGATGATGATGTACTGGTCTTCCTTATCCACTGTGTGCATTTTTAAGGTTATAAAATGTGGTTTGAGAGAGATTTGATAACTATTTCTGGCAAGCTGATTGACCTCATAGAAGTTCTCTCCTTAACTTGAATACTAAGATATCTGTCATCCAAGTTAGTTTATATTTGATAAATGTTTTCTCAACTCTTCTCTCTCTTTCACTTACTGTTTCTCTCTCTCTCTCTCTCTCTCTCTCTCTCTCTCTCTCTCCTTATTAATCCATATAAGATACATGTAAAGCCATTGAATATGTGAAATCAGTGTGAGTTACTAAGAGTGCAAGGTGAGAAATGTTGAAGAGCTGAAAGCTTCAAGAGGAATTGGTGTTACAAATGAGATGCTTAAGCTGTGCAAGAAAGTGCTATGGCAACACAATTGTCAACTGCTATGAGAATAAGACATGTTAAAGAGGGGTTTCTTATCAGTTGAATGTGTAATGAAATTGATAAATCGAGTGCAAAGACAGCGCAAGATGATGGCATCATACGTAATGTAAGAGGAAAAAAAATTATCAGTTAATAACACTTTATGTAGGAAACATTAATAGTAGTTCAGTGAGTCAAATGCAAATGTGGTTAAGTAGTTCTCTGATTAATCTCACAGTTTAGGGTTCAGTCCCCCTGTATAGCACCTTGAGCATCTATTATAGCCCTGGGTAAACCAAACCCTTGTAAGTGGATTTAGCAGATGATACCTGAAAGAAACATGTGTACACCACACACGAGCGTGGCCGTGTGGTCAGGAGGTTTGCTTCCCAACCACAGGGTTTGGGTTATATCTTCACTACATGGCATCTCAGGCAAGCGTCTTCTGTTATAGCTCCAGGTTGACCAACACCTCATAAGTGGATCTGGGAGATAAACTGAAAGGTGCCTATGTTATACATATATATATATATATATATATATATATAGCAATAATGATAATAATAATAATAATCCATGGATGGAATTTAAGTATATGGTGACAAGGTAATGGGTCGTATGTAATGTTTTGAGAGGCATGGGCTCTTCAAAAATGGAAGAACATCCTGGGAAGATGAGCAATCTGGAAGATGTGCCATGAGTGTTATCCCCAGAAATGTGGTATTGTGCATCGAGAATTTGTCTGCCAGAGCCAGACTGTGAATTGAGAGTTCTACTGTGACATCTTGAAGCATTTGGGGGAGGACATTTGGCGAAAGCAACCAAATCTGTGGAGCACAAAGAATTGGGATTCTTCACAAGAACAATGCACCCTGTCACCAAGATCTACTCACTCGTGAGTTTCTCGCCAGAAACACATGTAAACAGCACTTGCAGACTTCCATCTCTTCCCCAAGATGAAAATGCAGCTCAAAGGTCACCGTTTCAACACTGTTGTCGAGATCAAGAGTGAACTGCAGAAGGTCTTCGACTGGCTCATGGAAGACAACTTTCAGGCTGGATTCCAAAAGTGGCAGGAATGCTGCGCAAGGTGACTATTTTGAAGGAGATGACACGGTTTAGGTAAATAAGTTATTTCTTTTATATAAAACATAACTAGTCCAGGAACCTTTTGATACCACCACGTACATATGTGTTTGTGTGTGTTTGTTTGTATGTCTGACAGCATGTCTGTGTAGTTACATTTGTGCTTCTCCAAAAGTTTAGCACACTGCTCACATTTCTTTCATCAACAGAACATTTGCTGGCTTTGCTGTTTCAAAATTGTGTGGAATATCCCTTAATTGCAAAAAAAAAAAGAAAAAGAAAAGGAAAAAAAGAAAGAAAAAGAAAGAAAAAAAGAAACAGATAAAGCTTAGCAGCGGAAACAGCATCCGACTACAAAATATTGCCTGAATGATGTATTTGTTAAAGTCATGACAGCACAGAGAACTGGTTATGAAAATGAGTTAAATGAAGCAAAATATTATTATCTCGATGAAATTTTAGTAAATGCATGCAACAACTCTGGACATGTTTTAGTCTTATTAGACCTACTCTTCTCTAACACACCTGATTAGTGATAAGATAATTACCATATTAATATTTAATGAGGAACATGAGTTACTTGACATCTGAAATTATATTTTTTGGAAACTAAAATAATGTGGTACTTTAGTTGTCAAAAAACATAAAAAAACGGTTATATTTACTTTTTATTTAGTTCTGTAAGTGTGAGAGATCGAGTTGCAATGGTGTAGCATTAAAAACTATACATATATATATATATATATATATATATATATATATATATATATACACACATAAACACACATATAATTCTTAAGGTGCCAAATGTGTCCATGCTGGGGCACAACTTTGAAGGGTTTTAGATAAACAAATTGGCCTTGGGACTTATTCTTTTAAAGCCTGGTACTTATCTTATCAATTTCTTTTTTTGTTGTACCACTAAATTACAGGGATGTAAACGCACAAACACTGGTTATGAAGTGGTGGTGAGGGACAAACACAAACATAAAAACATACACACATAGATATATGCATATATACGATGGGCTTCTTGCAGTTTCTGTCTATGAAATCCACTCACCAGGCTTTGGTCAGCTTGCAGCTATAGGAGAAGACACTTGTCCAAGGTGACACACAGTGAGACTGAACCCAAACCCATGTGGTTGGGAGGCAAGCTTCTTACTACACAGCCACACCTGTGCCATGCATTGAAACTAAACCTGTAAATGCAGGGTTGTGAAGTGAAATTGTTAATTATACAGCCATACCTTATGGTTAAATGTTCACTTTTGAAGGTCAATTTTTCGTTGTAAGAACATAAGCAAAGCGATTACAAGTGATGGAGAGAGACAAACCACAGTGGCAGAGATGGAGTGAAGAGAGGTGAATGATAGAAGTGGATTTCAGGCAGATAAAATACAGAGAATTTGCAAGTGAAGAATCCTTTTAGAAGAGTTGATGGGGTGTTAGAGAGTATGAGCTTCATTGTTCACTTAGAAATTTGAATTTACACTTATAATCATGTTGCATCCTGCCCTCTAATTGACTGGTGAATGGAAGGATGCAAAAACAAATTGTGCGGATAAATAAGCTAAACCAGCCGTTCACATAGAAAAATAAATGTGCGTGTGTACATGTGAGTGTGTACATGTGAGTGTGTACATGTGAGTGTGTACATGTGAGTGTGTACATGTGAGTGTGTGTAAATGTAAAAAGAGGAAAAAGGTCTGCTGCTTCATGTAAAGTTATATTCTACGAATATAATAAATTCATTTTATAATTCTAATAAAATTCAATTTAAATTTCTATTAGAATTTATTTGGTTTCACTAATGTGTTTTATATACAATTAAAAATTGTCATAATTTTATAATTAATTTATGCATATTCTGAAATAAAATATAAGTGGTAAAAGATTGCTGTTATTATCTAGTCATTTAAAAAAGAATGCATATTTTTGTCATGTAGTGGAAACGGAGACTCCATGCTTACTTGTACGAACATTCGGAAGGATCTTTTTTATATATCCATTGTATAGGTTACATCTAGAGTGGAAATGATGCATCACTAAACAAAGAATTGTGTCTCACAAAGAATTTCAATGTGTTATGAAACTTTGACTTGTTCAACAAAGAAGTTACATGGAAGTTGAGAGATCAGTAACAAAAATCGCTCGGTACAGCTTTTAAAAATCTGTTTTATCTCCTGATTAGTATGCATCGACATACTACTAGTGCAACTCTATTTTTAACTTGCGTGATCATTACCAACGTCGCCTTACTGGCACTTGTGCCGGTGGCATGTGTAAAAAGATTCGAGCGAGGTCGTTGCCAGTACCGCCTGACTGGCCCCATGCCAGTGGCACGTAAAAAGCACCCACCACACTCTCAGAGTGGTTGGTGCTAGGAAGGGCATCCAGCTGTAGAAACTAGCATGGAAAGTGGACGTTAAATGATGATGATGATGATGATGAGTGGAATCTGCATTGATTGTAGAGACCTTGGTCATTTGTTCTTTACTCACTGGTCAGTCTTGATTTAGTAGACTTATGATCAAAAGCCACGATCATCCCATCTTTTCTCTTTATTTCTACACAATATTCGATACTGAACATATATTAGGTTGAGATACAGAAAGGATGTGGTTGCTATTTCTTGCAGAATGTTTGACCATGTAGAGAATCCCTTGTTAATTTGTGTCTTTGTGGTGTAATCAAGTGCTCAGGTTTCTGAGGAATACCTGCAAGATCTTTCAAACACAGAAATAAAACCAAGATAGTTCTTTTTGTATTCAATGTAGGTTTCTGATTTCTGTGAAAAGAATTCAACAGGAAGCAACAAACTGACTCACATAAAGAGTAAGAGTCATGCAGTTTATTCTCCGTTCATCAACATTGTTAAAATCAATGCACAGCTTATTTTTGCAGTATTTCAACTATATTTAATCTCACATGACGGCAGTGCCCCAGCATGACCATAGCTCATTGTCTGAGGCTTGTAAAAGAATAAAAAAGAAAAATTACAGATATTCCAAGTTTTTCAACTTTTGTCAAACTCAACATATGTTTATTTACAAAGTTTTCCAACAACACTAAACATACGTTTGCTTGATTAGCTCTGACCTGGAGCTTCAACAAGAACAACAACATTGATCACAATGTAGTTTGACATCACTGAATGTTCTGGAAACATCCAAATGCAATAGATCAACACTAAAGTCATCCAAATGTTGTTTTAGAAATCAATAAAGATACGGAAGCAATACAAAGCAGCTTCTACATCACAAAAGCCATGCGACCGCAGAATAAAGATAAAAAGCAAACTCTAAGAAAACTAATGATGGTCTGCATTAGTAGAAAGCCATTATCAACATTTGTTCATAAGAGGTGAGTTTGAAAGTTCTTCACCCGATCTTTCTTTAAAGAAATGCGAGAAGTGTGTTGCAAGGCTGAAAAAGAAGTCCTCCTCAGCCTTCCAACACAGTTTTAATATTTTCAAAGAAGACACGACTCACTTTTCTTCAAAGTGCACAAATTTGTGAAATTTTACCATTTCCATTACATAACAGTTTGATTTCTTACACAACTTTTCAGCTAATTTTTTTTTTATTTCAGAGTTCTTGTCAGGGTGGCATGTGATTACATTTGACAGGAACAATTTAATTTAATTCTTTAATTTCTGCTTGACTATCTTCAGCACCCAGTTCACTTTGTGTTGGATGAGATCTCTGCTAAAACATTTACTTGTGTGCAACTTCCTATTGCAGCATTTCGTGTGTTGTGGTTTCTTTCTTTCTTTTCTCCCAGTAATCTCAGAGGCCCTGAAAAGGTCATGGCATTTGCCTTTCTTCCTCTGGCTAAAAGAGGAAAGAAAAAAAATATCTACCTTTTTTACTTTGTAATATAAAATGTTAAAATTAGGTTTTAAATGTGCAGGTTTGTTATACAGTTTAATGAACTTTAAACTATTTTGTATATCTGGTGTGAGTGAACTTTTCTATCATATTTGAAGGGTACTGGGAATGAATATACCCTTCATATTTGAAGGGCATATAAGATATATACATATGGACACACGTATGTGTGAGTGCACTGTGCAGAAGAGATTTAAATAGCATGTATTAGATAATATAGTTTGTTTTTTTTAATCTATGAGCCTCATGTTGAATTCTAAATGTGAAGTGCCATCAGTATTTTGCAAAAGTGACATTTATGAAAGGTATTCAGTCTTAAAAACTCCCTATTAAATAATATTCAATAATAAAACGATATCTATTTTACCCTATTCATATACTATTTATTAAACATAACTATTAAATTTCCAGGCTGCCAAGTTATCTTTCAAATTTTTAGAGAATCGTCACTTCACAACCATGAATTATTTATCCTATCAGAATTTGCCGATGACCGTTCTGAACCGTCACTCGCTCTTTCACTAATAATAATCATGAAATCATTTCTTTCCAGACAGTTTCATATTATTTAAGTATTCTCTTTGCTATCAAATTTTAGCCATTGTTAACATAATTCTACATAATTCTACAAATCAAATTATTCTGCAACAGATAATATAATTAATAATTGGATTTACTCTGGTTTTCACCATTTATTCAGTATAAAAAAAGTTATGCCACACTATTTAGAAATTAACAATACAAAGTTGATTACTTTTCATAGAGACTGTTGATGAGCTTCTATAGAAAAGTTGTTCTATATAATGATATAATGATATTGAAGTCAGTTACATTAAACAGATTTTTCTCTTGCAAAGGTCTCTCTAATTTAAACAACTCAGACTATTCTCCATCCCTCGGTGCTTTAAATTACATGGCTGCAGAGACATGGTTTTAACGATTCTTTTGATATCAATTCGCTTGAAAGTGTTTCAGGTTCCTTGATACAAAACTCCTTGCTTGCCAATCAATCAAATGTGCCTTTACACAATTCACCAGCTAGAAAGAGCAGCCAAATCACCCTCAAATCATACTCAGTCTTCTTAAAAAATAAGTACAAACTGGACATTGTACTCCTAGATATACAAAATGAGGCACTGTCATGGTTAGAATGTCTTTTTTCATAAATCTGGCTCAATCAGAGTTGACTTCTTGTGTTAGTATTAATAAATAGCATGGTAAGCCTTGACTTTTGGAATCATTTTAAAAAGCTCAAAGTTCTTTGTCCCCAATGTAAGTTTACAAATTACACAAGGCTCCAGGGCCATATCCTGCCAGCAATAAAAATTATCCCATCACATAATAACATCATCGTCATCATCGTTTAACGTCTGTTATCCATGCTAGCATGGGTTGGACGGTTCGACCAGGGTCTGGGAAGCCAAGAGGCTGCACCAGGCTCCAGTCTGATCTGGCAGTGTTTCTACAGCTGGATGCCCTTCATAACGCCAACCACTCCGTGAATGTAGTGGGTGTTTTTTATGTGCCAGGCAAGGCTGGCCACGGCCACGATCAGATTGGTGCTTTTGACATGTCACCGGCATGGAAGCCACTCAAGGCGGTGCTGACAACGGCCACGTTCAGATGGTGCTTTTTACATGCCACCGGCACATTGCAACATAACTTTTTCTTTAACTCAGCTAGTCCTACCTTATTCAAATTGATTCTAAAAGAAATCAAAGAAAGAAAGGACCCCATGAACATTTAAGTGATACCAAGACAAATTTCTCCAAGATATCAAACAACTGATATCTGCATACATCTCAGCAGACAATGAGCTATGATGTCCTGAATTATGAATTAAAAGACTACTTCAGGTGGTGCTGTTAGGTTGGACATGGCTAGGGCCAATAATGGTCAAAACCTATCCAAGTTATTCAAGATATTTAAATTAAAATCTTAAATTTAAATTTTACTTTGTCCAAAGCTCCACTGATCCTGCCAATTGTCTAAAAGAGAAAAATTATAATTTAGCCATAATGAATTATACTTACAAACTCAAAAACCAAATTGTTAGTAGATGAAATAAATGAATAATTAACTTAAATTTTTTTTAGAGTGAGATGTCAAACAGAAGCAAATATTTTAATGAGGTGAAATTATATACAAGTTCATGAGAATATATACACATCACATAGAGCTCTACTCATTCATTAGTAATAGTCAGATGTGTGTGTGTGTTACAAAATCTCCCCCCCCCCCACCACCACGACAAGAATGCCACCATTCTTTCAGTAGAATTTCCAACAAAATTCTATTCAGTAAAATACACTGTTGCTATGTATGTTATTGAATTTTAAGATGCACTATTCGCAGGTGAATTGATAATCAGCTATTGAAAGTCTTTGGAATATAAAAAGAAGAGGAGTGGGGTGGGAGTTAATGTCTGCTTTGAAAAGAGATAATGAACTTATGTACAGATATATGTATGTGTGTTTGTGTATATGAAATAATGAATTTGTATGTGGATGTGTATGCGTGTATCAGATAGATAGGTAATGAGAGAGGGAAAGACACAGGTAGAGAGAGAGAGAGTAACAGATATTGAGAAATGAGAAAGAAATGCCTAATTGTAATTATATATATAGCTAGTTTAACCATATGTAAACTTTACAGATTTAGTTAAGTTTACCAATATGCAAACTTTACATATTCCAAAACAAAAACAACAAACGAATAAACAAAACACCCAGCTCAAAGAAAGAAAAGGAAAAATTTCAATATAAACTAGGAAATTTTCTGAATGAACAGGTGCTTGGAGCTGCAAAAAGATCATCAACAAGAAGAACAATAGGAAATAGATCCAGTCAAGCAAAAATACAAATACTGCTCTCTTTCTGTTGGAATAAATTGTGTTAGTTAGTTATTGATTCCCAACATTCTGCACAAAAATCAAAAATGAATTCAAATGGTGGGGGTTAAGATTATAATCTGTTTTTGATGTTGTTCTTTTTGGAGGGGGTGGGAGGTGTGGTGCGCGATGTACTTTTGTTTTTGTTTGTGTGTCTAAAAAACGTCAAAGAATACTTTGAATTTACACATTGATGAAACCAATACCTATTGTACAACACTATTGTAAAATAGACATATTTATCTAAAGAGAGAGAGAGAGAGAGAGAACAAGGAGGAAGAAGAGAAGAAGAGAATGGCTGCCTGGAGAAGAACGGAGAAGAAAGATAAAAGATACAGACAGCAGAAATATTGGTTATTGATACAGTGTGTGTGTGTGTGTGTGCACGTATATATATATATATATATATATATATATATATATATATATCTATATATATTTGTGCATCTGTGTCTAGAGAGAGAAAAGGATGATTGCATGATTAAGAAGTTTGCTTCAGAATCATGTGGTTAGGGGTTCAATCCCACTGCATGGACACTGTTGGCAGATGTCCACTAATATAGCTGCAGTTTGACCAATACCTTATGAGTGAAATTGATAGAAAAACACTGATGATGTATGTGTGTGTTTGTGTGTGTGAGAAAAGAAGGGTTTGCACGTCTCCTGTGCACCGATTGTAAACAAAAGCCTGTCTGTTAATACAGATGGTGCTGTTCGCTCAGCACCCAATACAAAAACTGAGTCTGAGATTCTTGACATGTTGAATGATCTTTGTAAAAACAAAGACTCATGCAAACAATGTCATGTGTTTCCAGTTGTCATCATCATCATCATCATCATCACCGTTTAAGGTCCGTTTTCCATGCTAGCATGGGTTGGACGGTTCAACTGGGGTCTGGGAAGCCAGGAGGCTGCACCAGGCTCCAGTCTGATCTGGCAGAGTTTCTACAGCTGGAAGCCCTTCCTAACGCCAACCACTCTCTGAGTGTAGTGGGGGCTTTTTACTTTTTACGTGCCACCGACACAGGGGCCAGGGGAGGCTGGTAACGGCCACGATCGGTTGGTGCTTTTCAACATGCCACCAGCAATGTCCAGGTTGTTTATTGATTGATAGACTGAGGGATTCCTTACCTTACTTGGAATCAGATGAGGATTAGCACCATGAAGTGCATCGGGCCACAGAAAATAGAACCCCTATCTAGTCTCAGCTGAGAGATGCAAGCATAAAAAGGGGAGGAAGAAAAGGACAATATTGATATACATATACGTGCGTGCGTGTGTGTGTGTAATAGATTCATTTTAAGAATTTCAGATGATGTTATTTCCAAGTATGATTTATGACCTGTTTTGGGAATTTCCTGAAATCTTTTAAAACTATTTGCAATGAAATCTGGGCAGCCATTTAAATTCTTTGATGCTAAATACTAAAAGTGATAAAGATTAGATTCTAAAAATGTATACAAGGGCATAGGTATGTGTGTGTGGAATATGGAATAGATATTTGACCCCTAAGTTGAGAAGCTTGGGTAAGTTGACCAAAACTCAATGTTGGAAATTGAATAGATAGAAGGACATATGTATGCATCCATACACATACATTTATTTATGTGTGTGTGTAAGAGAGAGAGAGAGAGAGTATATGTGTGTGTATCTAAAGGTGTGTGACCAAGTGGTTAAGGATATTGCACTCATGGTTGCAAGACTGTGGTTTCGATTCCCAAGGTGGCAGTGTATTGTGTCCTTGAGCAAAAACACATCATTCAACATTGCCCCCATTCTACTCAGCTGCAGGTGGGTAATCCTGTGGCAGACTGCTATTCCTTGCAGGGGGAATGTTGGCCAACCTACCGGCCTGCTTGCCTAGCTAGTGGGGTGGCACCATTCAAAATCCACAAACACGCGATCAAGTGCATTGTGACCAGTGGTGTACAACAAAATCTAATGGTCTGATGAATACTATAATGCATGTGTATATACATACATATACACATACATATATACATACATTATATATAAAATCATCATTCTTTTGACATCTGTTTTTGCATGCTTATGCAGATCACGCAAGAGTACGTTGGGGTTAATTTTTCTATGGTTGTACCCACTTTCTGAGAAGCTCCAGCAACATCAAAAATTATTCCAGCAGGGATGAAGGTGGAATAATTAAAATAATAATAGCTAATGAATTGATGTTCTTATCTTCAATGCATAATTATTTTGATTAGCTTTTTATGCTGACTGCATTACTATGTTAGCACTAATTTAATTCTGTAGTTTATTAAAATACTGAGTGCAGAGTTAAAGGTATTCCCTATTAACATAAACCATCTTGAATGCAGTAACAATAGATCTCTATTTCTAATTCCATAAGGGTTTCAGAGAAATCTTAAAAATAAACCAAAGTCAATTTAAGTGAAATTTTAAAAGATGGGTAAACTGAATGCCTGCCCACATTGTAATACACTTTTGTTTCAATAAATATTAAATGACACTATAAATAGGTTTTATTTAAATTGAATAGAACCTATTTCAGCTTGCAACTAACAAGAAGTATGCATGGGTGAAATAGGTAATTGATGATTATTTTTAATGAGCAAAATACAAAAATTTAGCAATAAAATATTCTGACCTCAGAAAATTTTGTGATACATCTTCATACTTTCGGAACACATTAAATTGTCACTGTTCAATAATTCAAAACCAATAGCTAAGATTATGCGCCCTTCCCCTCCATTGGTCAGGTGACAACTAGCTGGTGCTGGCTGCTGGAGCCTACTAGCGAGTATTTAAAGGGAAATTTGGCAGGACGGTCAGTTGCTCACTGACACTCGTTGACGCTGCATCAAAGAGGCCAGGGAACAGAAGAAAGATAGAGAAAGAAGAAATGCTCTCAACACCAGAGTGGGGGCCCTGCCATGTCAAAAATGGTAGAGGAGTAGGGGGCTGAAACTGGACATGGTTCCTCCTGATGATGTCTTTAGCCACTGGATCCTATAAGGGAGCTGTTGAGATGGCAAATCACAAAATGCAGTTGGAATTCCACACTTCCCTATCTCCACCCCATCACATTTCAAGAGATTCATTCAAGATGGGGTACAGAAAAACGTTTGTTTTTGTAAGATATAAAAAAGGTTTCTGTGCTATCTTGTGAAGATTACGGTAAAGAATACTTACTGACTATCTATAGCTATTAGATACAATCATGGAAATTATTTTCATGGAATATAAAAAGCAACTGTAGAATAATATTAGTTGGTGCTTGCTCTTTTCCTCCACCCCATATATATACTATCAACTCAGTGTACAAATTTACATCCAGTATTATAGAAATATTTATTTTTGAACAACCTTTGTATCTCAATAATAAATTGATTTATTAAATAAATGACTGGGAATTATATGAGATTTAGACACCTGATAATTCACTTCTGAATTTCTTTTGTTGTCATATGGCTTCTCACCTAAGCAGAAAAGAAGTTTTATAAATAGAATTAATTAGAAGTGCTGATTAGAAGAATCTATAATGCATTAGAAAATAATTACACTATTTACTTAAAATCCTTTATATTTTTCACATTTTAAGCTCAGATCCAACCAGGGTCTCGTTTAACTTTCATTCTTCCAATAAAACAAGTAGCAGATGTTAGGGGTGATGTGATCGCAGAAATTGTCTGACAGTCATGACTAGGTTTCCTTGCTTGTGTGGCAAGGTTCAGAGTCCTGTTGCCAGACATAGGGTCTCCCAGCAGCCATCCTCTTGACCCAGGACAGCACTACCTCCTCTGGGCACTTGATGTATGCCTGCATGTTGAGCCTGAGGCTATGTGGGAAGAGGAATGGTGGCATAAAGTTGCTATCACTAGTGATCACTCCAAATACCATGATGTTCACTGGATGTTTGATTTTTATCACTCTCAGTACATGTTTTGGGGACACGGCAAACAAACAGTTGTTCTGTGTGTTCACCAAACTGATCCTGGCAGAAATTTTTCTGGTCTGAGAAAAACCAAAGCATGTTTGGTTGGATGGGATGCTTGTGTTTGTTCAAAATCTTTGTAGCATGGTCTTCCCTCTTGTTCTTGATGGACTGGGATAAAAATTGGCCCTTTCTTATTTTGTATGAGGAATACCAAATGTCTTCAGGCATTACCCGCCTGATAAGAAACTCAGACACTCCCATGTCCCTGGCGATAGGCCTGATTGACTTGGAGGGATTGTTGTCAATCATGGTCTGAATCTCACCAACAAATTCATGCGTTCTTTTCTTAGCAGAAGATAAACCATTATTATTTTGTGGACCACATTCAACAAAGTTCAATTTTGCCTTTCATACCCACATTTTTAATTAATTTTATAATCCAATGAATTTCAATTAATTCTGAAAATAATCAAAAATGTGGAAGGATTTGGTAAAATAACCTAACATTTCTTTACTAAAATGGTGTCGGAACATAATAAAAAGGTTCTGACATAAAGGGAGGCTTTTCAGTATCCCATTTAAACAAAAGGTTTTGTGTCATAAGTGGTATTCTTAAGTGGGCTAGAATCAAAATGGTTTTAAATATATTCTCTTTGAGAGTGAGTGCTGAAGTTCTTCATTGCATACATAACAGAGAAATGTAAAAATTGCACAGAAAAAAATGAAAACATATCTTAAATTTACTTAGTTTTTCAAGTAGAAATTAAATATATTTCATTTCAAGAATCAATGATTTTAACAAGGCTTCCTACTATTATAGCTTCAGAGAATATTAGTTTATAGATTTTTTTGTCTTATTTTGCAAGTATATTTTTTAAATGTACTTTCCTGCGTTTTGAGTGAAGATAGTTTGTAGTTGATATTTTAAATGTCTTTAAATTTAAATGATATCTTTCTTATTTATGACGCATGATTGCCCATAAGTTGATTAAAATATTCAAATATGAGGAGAAAAAAATTAAGTACATAAACAAAATTGAAAAGTGTATCAGACAGTATTTCCTGGCATATACAGAAGCAAATAATTCCTCAAACAACACAATCTTTGTTCAGTAGGAAAAGGAAAAAGAAATGAAGCATAAAATATTTCTTAATCAGGCAGAACCATTTAGAAGAAACATGATATTTATTTGTTAAATAAATATTATCTAAGATAATATTTCATTCATCTTAATTACTATTTGTGCTTATTATTTTCAATTTATAATTATACACTATGATGGCAGTCTTTATCATCATCATTATCATCATTATCAGCATCAATGATGCATGAAGTGACAGACCCCACCATATACCCTTGACAAACTTCATGACAAGGACGTCCTATGGTCTGGAACCTCCTCCACCAGTTTCTTTGAAGATATAAGATATTTTCACACGTGTGCGTGTGTGTGTGTGTGCGTGTGAAAGGGGGAGAGAGAGAGAGAGAGAGGGAGGAGAGATAAAGAAGATGTGCTTGGATTTACAAACATCAGAAAAAGAGTATCAATATATTGTACAGAATATAAATATTTTGATAAGAATATTTACAGCTGCTGCTGTTACTGTGTTTGTTGATGCAGCAGTTTCTTCTCCCATCAAAGACAGAGTGTATTACACACAGAACAGCACTAACACTAAAAATGCAAAAATAAATGAAATCTCATACAGTCAATCCTTCATATAGTTTAAAAGTGTTTTTCAATATTTTCAGGATTTTCTTAAATTTTGTAGAAAAGTCATGCCCTGCTGACCACAGATATAATAATGAAATCTTTAAGGAGAGGTACTGTTAAATCAAAAACTTTATACTGGAAATTTTTTTTTATATTTAATCATACTAATTGAAGCACCAAACTTGAAAAAAGCTCTTCACTATTTAATTGCAACAACCCTAATATCTCTTCTCACAATGGAACCTGTCTTTCCGAAGCATTAGCTTATGAAGTAAACAAGAGTGAGGCAAAATTATATAAAACTTGAAAACTTGCTTGGAAAAAGATACGTTTAGACATTTCTCAGAAAAATGTCTCCCCACTGCATTTTCTAAATATATCTCAAGTTCAAAGAATGACATTTCCATTCATAAAATCATTAAATCATTTGGTCCACAACAGAACATGTGTCCCTAAGTTAATCACACCAGAAGGTGTAAACACTGTTTCTCAGAAAACCACATCTTACTACAGCTTTTGCAATTTAAGAAAAAAAGAAAATGTATAGGTGAATTTTTAGTGATACTTTAATATATATTAAGGAATTTCTGACAACCAACTGGCTAGAATGTTTTATACCCTACCAAATGAATTTGACATAACAGATGAACAGATACTGGATAATCATTAATTTATTCAACAATGAAACCTTAAAAATAGCCAATTTATTTGATTTTTCTAGCTTTACATGTATGATACTGAGGATATGAAAATTAATCAAATAATATACCATGTGTTTTGTATATGGTATGTGAGTAGGTGAATGTGAGATGCATTTTTTTAATGTTATTTTGGCAACTGATCAAATCTCAAAGACTAATAATCATTATTTCTCTGTGAGCTGAACAGAGATGACATTTCCAGACCAGAGATTCATTCTACCAGCCCTTCACCTGAATGCACACGTCAGCAGATTAAAAAGAAAACCTCTTAACAGTACAAAGCATGATCACTACACACTCCTAACAGCACTTTCATGTTTGTGCACCATAAAAATATGCAAAATCCATCATATGTAGCTCACTTACTCTCTCTCTCTCTCTCTCTCTCTCTCTTAGAATGCATCCTCTTCCGCTTCTTGTGGAAAGGATGTGTTCCAATGTTCAGGCGATCTGTTTGCTGCCAACACCCATTAAAAGGAGGGCTGGGCATGCTGTGGTTGATGATGCACAGACACACGCTGAGACTTCGACATCTCCAGCTCTACGTAGACGACAGTGAACAGGGTGTGGCCACCGTTTGTGAGGCGCGCTTTCCCGCAGCTCGTCTCCATGACCGAACTGCAGTCGTGGATCAAAGAGAGGCCAAGGAAGGGTGAATGGCACCACGAGTGTCGCTTTGCTCTTAAGCAACTATGACTTCAACACAACCAAAGCATTCTAAAGGGGATTAGTGGAGCGGAGGTACGAACCTCGGGGCGAACCTGTGCGTCAATGAGGAATACCTGAATCGCCTGTTCAAGACGACATTCAGGCCGGGTCCTATGGACAACTTCCTGAGATCCATGGCTTGGTAGTTCTATTGAGAAGCGCAGCCTGTTTGGGATAAGTTCTACAGGCATGACTCAAGAAACACGGGGCCGACCTGCCCAAGATGCAGTCAGAGCGACGAAACCATCCTGCATGCACTCGTACAGTGTCCAACCATTTCTGACCTGTGGGCCTATGTCGAATGACTGCTATTGCATGTGGGGTGAGTCGGTTTATCAACTGAGTCTATTGTGAATATTGTTGCGCCTCCTTCCTTGAAACGGGAAGGAAGAGCCATTTTCATTCTACTTGTGGCTATGGCGAAAGAATGTGTACGGTGGACGTGTCTGAAAGGTCTAGAGACAAACACTTTCCTAAATAGTGAGCAGTTCTATAATCAAAGGTATTTCATATATGACTGTTCCCTTTTGTGGTTTCAATTAGTTTACCTAAAGTTACATTACAGTGTTTAAGATGAAAGATTGTGGTCGAGAATAAATTTGACTTAAAAAGAAAAAAGTAAAAGAAACCCACCTGGAGAATGAACACAACTAGAGTTATCTAACGGCCAGTTAACAGTATTTCACCAGTTCATGGATAAACCCTTTAGTATTTAATCCAGCCATATCTAGCTCAAATATTTTACCTGTTTTATATACAAACTGACCAGATCTAGCCTCTCACACTTACCCTGCATTGTCATCTTAAAAGTAAACTATTCCTTCATTAAAATCTCAAAGCTATGAGATAATGCATAATTAATTCAATGTGGATAAATAAATATTACATTTGACAGAGCAATTTGAATGCTAATGGGTTGAGCAGGTCGAGAGACTATGTAATAACTAACACCTTGGTGTGTGTGAACCATTTCCATATTATTAGAATCATTATCTTCATCCCCATCACAAGCATTATTATTCAATAATTGGCATTTTATTTGCCAATCACCAGAAAATATTTACCCATGATAGATTTGCACTTTATTAATATTATAAAAGCATCTTGGAAGTATATTCCATGAATATTATGAATTACCAATGTGTGTATAATACATCATGTAAATTCATTAAAATCTATTCCATAGTGTTCACACTGAATTAAATATTATCAATGAATATGAAATTAGAGAAATAAATTGGTTAACTTTGATTAAAAGCACGATATTCCTAATTAAGAAAATATTCAAAATCTAGCTTCAACTCTTTCTTCCGACTTTCAATATTGGTTAATGATATAATTTATAGGACATTACATGAAAGTGTGAAATTCAACAAAAATTACTTTGCTTCAACAACTGCTGTACAAATTACTAGCGTTTATTCTGAAGGAATCAAACAAGGCAAAATTTTGTGCAAAATCAAAGACACTGACAATCCTTCAGCTATTAATTGTGTACTAAAGATTTCAGGATCCTTCATATATTTAAGTCTAATGCAAAGAATTGATTGCAATACTATACAACACAGTTTGGCACCAACACACACAAAAAAAAGCATAATATATCTATCTGTCTGTTTATCTATCGATAAATATAAGATCCAGGGACTGAGGTGTAGGAAGAAAGTTAGCTTCAAGCAATCTGCAGTGAAAATAAAAAAAACAACTTTCAGGAACAATAGTGGTTTATTGAGATGGAAGGATGTGGATTTTTTTTTTACTTTTATCAAAGAACGACATACTGAAAAAAAAAAGTTCTTCTTATATTTCTCGTTTCGGGCAATCAGGGTTGTTGAGTGTGCAAAGAAGACTACAAGAGTTACAGAGTGGAGTATGCGAAATCAGGGCTACACATGTTTCATATTATCTAATGTGAAGTGTGATTTGATAGGGTGTTGGTCGCTATTGGCAGTACCTTAAGCAACTACAGAGAGGTTCCTTATTGATTTTAATAAGGAAGTGGTTGGATTTTACCACTTCTGAGGTTCCACTCCATTCCATAACTCTTTTGTATATATCTTGGTTGACATTATGGATTCTTCTAATAAAAACATAAATATTAATAATTCTTTTTGAGGATGTTGAAACTCAAAGCAAATAAAGCTATAATAGTGTTAACTATTGGGTTTTTAAAAAATGGCTCAAGATAAAGAATGTCAGGGGCTGCCTGTGGGATACATTCTAATGTACTGAGAGGAGCCTTACATGTGGTTTTAGTCTAGGTTGCTAACTCTGATAAAATGGACTTGTAATTAAAACAGCAACAACTACATTATGTAATATGTCCTTTATTTATTTAAGATGGTGAAGTGTATTTTAGGAAGATTTAACAGCTCTTTTTTGTAGGTCAAGAAATCATGCAGTGGTTGCCTGGAAACTCATTTAAAAATTTTTTCTTTGTCCTTGGACACTGCAAGAATCCATTAACCTTTAATTATTGTTAATAATTAAATCAAAAACTCGTATTTTGCAAGAGGTTGTGTTACTCATTTAACTTGACCCCTGTTGCTAGTATTTTGTCATCTGATTTAAAAGTATATTTGACAAAATTGTTTTGAAATATAAAAATATCAGTTATCAGTTTTCCAATTAATTCTGTTATCACAAGAGAATTTATATTTGAATTTTACAAACATCCATCTTGACTAGACTCAATTTCATTGGATAAAATAGTAATTTAGAACCAAAAGAAAATCTTAAAAATAGTCTTCTCTAATTAACCCTTTTGATACTAATATGCCTGAGATGGCTTCTAGTTTCATAACACAAAACTTCTAAATTTAAGTGTTCATATTTAAAATAAAACTCTCCATCATAATTTTTATATAAGAACAATTTGTTAAGTTATATTCCAAATGCCATCTTAATTATGAAAATATCTGTTATTTTACAAAATCTTTACTAATTCTTCATTATTTTGAAAATTAATTAGAACATATGGACAATGCATCTCATTAGAAATATGCTCATAAAAGACCTAACTGTATTATATTACATGGTATCCATTCTGTGATTTTAGGTAATTAAGGTCAAGTTATAATTTACACAGCATAAGGTCATTAAAACAAAAATCACTGAGATAATTGTTATTTACTCTTAGGCTACCCTTGCTGAAGCAGGCTTAGGATATAAGGCTTTCTGACAGACACCATTCGATCTGGTCTTATTTATTATTATTATTATTATTATTATTTTGCGCATGTGTGTTTATGCCTGTGTGTGTATGGATAAGTATATCCAGGACTAGTTCTGCAAAGTGTCTTTCTTTCCATTTAAGAGAGCAGAGTGTAAATCATGAGAAACTTGGCTGCTATTTATAGCAGGTCAGAATATTGTATAGAAGCTTCTTCATTGGCTCATAAAGAACAAATCAATGATCAACATTAATAATCAGCTGTTAATATCTCTATCATATACTTCTGATATTTTCCATAAAACTGACATAAATATTTCTCTACATAAATATCAAATGTTTACAGGTGAATTAATTGGAAGCTGTGGTGATTATATCTTTTCTATATAGATATACATATGTAAGTGGTTAGACTGAAATGATATGAAATGAAATCTAATTATCAATCCACTCACACAAGATGATAGCAAATACGACTTATCGGGTGTTCCTCAGCTTCACTTTACTCACTGTAGCTGTTAACACCAGGTCAGCTCTTACCCAGCAGATCCATGATCAAAAGGAGTTTAGCTACGACCATTCCATTTTCAATCTAAGTAGATTTTAAAAGACTATAATTTCTATGAACTAATGAACTTACAGAATCTAAAATGATGGATTCTGTGTTAGCTTTGAAAGGAGCTGCTTTGAAATTCCATATTTGTCATAAATTGTAAAAGGAAATGAGAGAGAGTGTGTAAGTAAATAGTTACACAGCCCAAGCAGCGTGAAAATGTATCTAAGGGTTTGTATGTAGTGCATGCTAGTGCGTTTATATATCATCACCATTATTAGTTTAATGTCCACTTTTCTGTGTGTGGAGGAGTCGGAATTTGTTGAGAGATTTTCTACAGCCAGACACCCTTCTTGTTACCATCCTGCATCCATTTCAAAATAAAGTAATATTTCACTTTTGCCAAACATGTTTTCCATGGAAGAGTGGAAACGAGCAGCATTGCTTGTATGATGATACTTGTTGACAACCATCACATGATGTCAGGACAACGTGACACACACACACACACACATTTACAATAAACTTCTTCCAGCTACTGTCTGCTAAACCCACTTACAAGACACTCATCCAAGGTGACATGCAGTGGAACTAAGCCTGAAATCATATGGTTGAGAAGCAAGCCATGCATATGCCTGTGTGTGTGTATCTATAGTGATTCTCTGCCATTATCTCCTCCTGTCAATGTTTTTCAGATCTCCTCCTGACCGTTTTCCTTCCTCTCCTTTCCACCCTCTCCAGTTAGTGGACTGCATCTAGATTACATTATCCAATGTGTCTTCTCTTCATTTATGTTGGCAGGGTGTGATTTGAAGGAGATTCAGTTCCTATTTCAAACACGGAGAGTTTCTCTTATTGGATTGTCTACACTCGACTAGACACCATATCTAAAGATAATTACAACAACTTGAATAACCTTGATGTTAACAGGGACAGATTTGTCAAGACAGAAATTGGGAATGATTTGATGAGCATAATTTTATAATTAACTTCACCTGAAGAACATTTCTATGGATGTTCAACTCTAGTTTTGTAATTTGGAATGATCAGAATTAAGTGCAGCTTTCTCCCAACAGAAGAATATGGTGAGATATCTATGAAATCCACTCTTCTCAACAAAAGTAATTCTATGAAGTAATGAACTAAAATACCCCGGATGAGTAATTTCTTCTTAGCTTCTTACTTGTCATGTTGAGTAAAACATTACAACAATCTATGTCTGCGTGTATGTATCTGTAGAGATATCTTCTATGTGAATAGTGTATTCTTGTCAGTCTCTCATCCTTTCAATGTTTTTCAAATTCCTTTTATTTTCTCTCCATCTGCCTGTTCCCCGCTTCCACCAAACAGTTGGTATTTCTTTCTCTCCCTTTCTTTTCACTGTTATAATAATTTCCCCTTATTCACCACACCTAATCTATTATCCTAGAAACACAAACATTTCATTTCTCTCAGACAAAAGGGTCGACTGCAAACATTAGCCGTCCCTTTTCCTACTGTATAAACTCTTTGTCGTGCATTAGGTTGAATATTTACTTATTTAGCAGCAAAATTCTGGTTTCATTTTCACCAGATGCAATGATTTAGCTTTACAAGTTTCAGTCATTGGATTGCAGCCATTCTGGGGCACCACCATAAAGGATTTTCCAATGAATACACCCCAGGACTAATGTTTTCTTCTTTTTTCTTTAAATCTAGCCTTTTTTCTATCAGTCACATTTGCTGAATCACTAAGTTATGAGAATGTAAACAAAGCAACACTGGTTGCCAAGCTGTGGAGGTATGTGTGACAAACATGCACACACACACACACTCAAGGTAGTGCAAAGAGGGAATGAATCCAGAACCTTGTAGCTGCAAAAACAGTTTTTTAACAACACTACTCTACTTATATATATATATACTTGTGTGTGAAGAGTAAATGAGAATTGAGATGCCCAAGTCTTTCTCAAAAGCATTAATGACATTGCAGCGTGGAAGGTGTTTATAAGTCATTTAAGAAAATACAAAATCTGTTAGATTCACTTCAACATTTAAATATAACTTGTCAAAATATTTTCGTCACTTTGAGACCGTGACCTGTTCACTGACAAAAATCCATGCTCAAAGCGACGAAAATATTTTGGCAAATTAAATTTAAATGTTGAAGTGAATCTAACGTATTTTGTGTGTTTCTTAAATGGCTTATAAATACCCTCCATGCTGCAAATGTTTTCATTCCAGCACACGATCTCAGATCATGTCACTTGCTATGCAAGTATATCTCTGCAATTAATGACATTGGTGAAAAGAAATGGCTTTAACTAAATCTAAACCTCATTCTAAGCTTCATTTACTGTTAACCTACTGCTATTCTACAATGCTTACTACTAAGCAAAATTATCTGTGTGAAGTTTAAAACTTGTATCTTTTGGTAGTCTAGCTTTGGCATATTGTGATGAAGGAGGATTTTTTTTTATACTATATAATAGCATTCTGAATGAAAGAATGGAAATCGACTTGAAGTTTCTTACAAGATAATTGTTTTCTCCATAAAGCAAAAAGCTGGATAATTTTGACAAACACTGACTTTAAATCTCTGGTCTATTATGAAAAGTAGTTCACACTGTAGAAATGATACTTCAGCATTTTGGCAATCAATCATGATCAAAAGAGATAAAGCAGTTGTTACCATAATTAGTTTTACTTACAAATTATTCCTTTCCTACTAAAGAATTTTCATGGAAATCTGCCATCAATTCACCCCCAAAATACAGAAATACACACTCGTATCACAAATACTAACATGTAGACAAACAAAACCCATATATGGGCAGAGATGTATACATACACACGAATACAGGCAAATATATATTTGATGTACACGAACACAGTTTCGATAGTTCTCTGTGTAGGCTGCAAATAAAGTAGTAAAATCATCTATTCACTTTCTCCTATTGATTTTAACACTAATGATGGTTGTTGTAGAGAGAATGCATGCCAAATGACTTTAGGTTCAATTACAACAATAACCACGATTAGACACAACTATTATAAATCCTATACATCTCACTATATACCAAACTTATTAATTCTCCTGCTGTGTGGTAGCATACATAATTAATTATTTGCTTATTGTAGAAGCTAGCACCTGCTGCCAGATAGATTTTGAAACAGAAGGAAATAAATCAATACATTGTACCCATATCGTGGTTAATCCACTCAAAATAAAATTTTGGCACATTCAAAAACAACATTCTTTCATGAAATGAAAACTCTATTAACCTGGCTCCTGTGCTGAGTAGCAAAAACAACATGTTATACAGCTGTTGTTAGTTTTATGGCACCACTTAATAATAAAACAGACCTAAGACAATTTTACGACAAATGAACCAATAAAAAAGAGTATCTATATTGTTATTCAGCTAGCTCAGTACAATAGGCTTACATCTAGAACCACCATATTTTTTTCTAACATAAAAAAACAACAAAAACACATAAAGATAGGATGGAACAAATTATTTCCTTACACCATGTTTACTCAAGTAAGTTATTTCTATAGTTTGCTCAAATATGCTTTCTCCATGGCATAAGTTTACTCAGGCAGAGATGATTGCAGCTACTCAACAAAAAGTGCTGCTTGTGTCTTCTTCAATCTCTCTAACAACACAGAAGGTTATTCAAAATAAAGTGGAACCACTGAAGCCAGGCAACAGCAGAAATTACACTGGAAACAGACAGAGTTGAAAAGCAAACAAAACTAATGGAAACAGAGACTTGCTATGAAGATTCAGCAACGATTGCGTAAATATATCACAAGATCAAAGAGAATTGTGAAACTAACTGGAAATACGTGAAGACAAGCAGTTTTAATGGTTACTGTGATATCATTAAGGTTTCAAAATCAACATTTGCTTGAATTCATATTAGATGTCAGGAAAATTAATAGCAAATCGCAAAATATCTAAAGACAACATAGGTTTGCTCACCATAGTCAGCTAAAGACAACAGAAACTATCAGAAAATCTAAGGACGGAAACTCTGTAACTATAAATTTAGTAAAAACGAAAAACTCTGAACCATTTCTTCTGCAGAATATTGGTCAGGTGGCAGAAAATGATAGTTAAGCAAAGAGCATTTACCGCTTAACATTTGTTAAGAATATTGGATACAGAATGGAAGAGTGCTGACAGCATATTTATACAATAAAACAGATTGGCTGATTATTGCCAACGTTTTCAATATCAGAAATAAATATCGTAGGATGAAAAGTTGTTTCTAATGCGATTAAAATGTTTCTAACTGCCCCACTTGTTGGCTCAGCCAAAGAATGTTAGCAAATACATAGCAACCCTCCTCATCTCTGCATTCAACTGAGGCTGTTTGATGCTGAACTAATCAAAACCTACTCTGATATAAAATTCACTCTGTAACTGCCCAAGTGATCACATCCCCCTTGCTCTCTTCTCAGATGACAGCAAGACCTCATAACATGAGATAGATTTCTCATTCATTGTGGCAGTTTAACTTACCAAAATCTACAATAAACTGTCCATGGTGGATTCTCAATATTACAAGCCTTCCTTCCTGACTAAATCTCTGAAAAGAGTGAAATAATGTTTTTTCAAGTGATGGTATTTCATGTTATAACACAGATTATGTCTATAACAGGTGTGTATAATATATTGGTTGACTAATATGCATTAGACACATATTGTTTTCAAGTTTTGGCACAAGGCCAGCAAATTGTGGGGGAGTGAGTAAGTCGATTACATCAACCCTGGTGCTCAGAATGAAAGGCAAAAGTTGACCTTGGCGGAATTTGAACTCAGAATGTAAAGACAGACAAAATACTACTAAGAATTTTGCATGGCATGCCAATGATTCTGCCAGCTCACCACTTTAATGCATTGAACACACATTAAACAATCATAAACTGAATCACTGTTAGAAAAAAGAAAAAAAAAAGAAAAAAAGGAAAAAGAAAGAAAAATGTTCTTGCCATTGAAGAAGCTTAATCAAATTGTTGAGATTAAGAAGCACCTGGTTTTTTTTTTACTTTTTAAAGCCAGAGCAGAAGAAGTGGCAGCAGAGATCATGATCTGTGCTAGTATTGATCCTGATGATACATGTGCAGGTTGTTTTCTGTAAGAAAAAAAGTGTGTGAGGTGGAGAACGGGACCAAGTACTAGCAACAGAGTGAACTTTAGGAAAAGACTGAAAAAAAACCCCACAAACAACCCCACCAAAAATTTGGCCAACCGCACAGAAGCTAAAAACTATGAAATTAAGTTTTTATTTCACTGAACACATTTGTCTCAGTAAGAGGTTGTCTTTGTGTTTGTGGGTCTGTTGTATATATTATACACACCTGTTGTATATAGCATACTGTAGAATATTGAACTGAGTGCATAATCTTTATGTATCTTTATTGATATTAGCCTCTTCAGTGACAACTGACCAAGGGATTGAACCTAGAATGTTCCCCTCAGGCATAAGTCTGGGCAAGATCGTTTGTGAAAGACCAGCAGTCACCTATGTGTAACAGTCTCCCTTCTCCATGTCACCAATGTTGTCCAAGGGAAAGGCAAAGGGGCCAAAACAGCTTGGCCCCAGTGATGTTGCAACTCGCTTCCACAGTTGAGTGAACTGGAGTAATGTGAAATAAAATGTCTTGCCCCAGAACACAACACAGAACCAAGTCTGAGAATGAAAATCACAACCTCATGATCGTAAGGCCAATGCTCTAACCACTGAGCCATGCGCCTTCCCTTTAGGGCAAAATATGAGAGCAGTAATTGTGTGTGAACTACTATCAGAAGAATCCATCAAAGGGTAACCAGCTGTTGACTTCAGTGGCAAGGCAGGGTTACATTTGGGAGAATCACGTTCTCCCCAAGCGAATTAGTGGTGTAAAGCCATGATATTAGCTACAATCTAGAATCAAAACCAGGTCACAGAACTTTTCTCTCAAGCAGAATGCCATTATATTAATGGAGGACCACTTATCACCCATTAATATAATACACAAGAATATATTCAAAAGTGAAGCACTAGAGTACTGCATCTATATAACAAAAATAAAAGTAGTTTCTATATCTATCCAGCATCTTACTGACAACATCTTACAGACTCTGTCTGTGTGTGTGTGTGTGTGTGTGTGTGTGTGTGTGTGTGTGTGTGAGTAACATTATACTAAAACCTACAAGTCTTGTTAATTACGGCTACCCGGGGTTTCATGGCTGAAACATTTACTTTACCATTTTTCAAGCTGAGAACAAAGATGGTTTGACCGTTGCTTTAAAGCAGGTGACGTCATTTGCTTTAAAGCAACTGTCAAAATGTCATGTTCTCAGCTTGAAAAATGGCAAAAAAAAATGTTTCAGCCACGAAACCCTGGGTAGCTGTAATTAACAAGATTTGTGGTTTTTATTAAAATATTATCTTTACTCACTTAGCTGATCAAGTGCTATTCTACTCGTTGAATCCTTACCACATAATTTTATCATATACATATATATACATATACATATATATACATATACATATATATATATATATATATATTATATATATATATATAAATATATATATATATAAGGTTACTTAAAATATGCTCGTGGCATATTTCAACTTCTAAGGCAAATTCTCTGAGGTTACTCTGGAGGAAAAAAAATCTCTTTTATGGTAAAAGGTGTAAAAACACAGAGATGGTGTTTTTACACCTTTTACCATAAGAGAGAATTTTTTCTCCATGGTAACTTGCAGTGCTACAAACATATTTTAACTAACCTAAAATTTGCTTATGCCTAATCCCTGCTTAGCACTGATACAGCAGATATATATATATCAGCATCATCATTTAACCTCCGTTGTCCATGGATTGGACAGTTTGACCAGAGCTGGCAAGCTAGGGTGCTGCACCAGACTCTTTGAATCCACTTAAACTATTATTCGATTGGGGTAGGAATAAGATTCATAAATCATCAACTTTGCAACAATCATCACCCACCCTGAACAAAAGAGCAATGGCCCCAAGTAGTCATTTGATTTGCTAGAAATAGTAGTCAAATTTTGCCTTCTCTCAATTTACAATTTACCATTTTAAACAAGCAAAGAAAGAATGGTTTTATAGTTTGAGGTTTATTGCTTGACGGAATATATTAAGGACCAGGAAAAATACCACAATGACTACTCTGATAGTTTATTCCTTTTCTTGCTCATATTTTGCTAATATGAATCAAAAATCAAACACACACACACACACACACACTCACACACACACGATAGGCTTCCACAGAGTTTCATCCACCAAATTTCCACTGATTGGTATTAATTAAGAATAGGCGGCAAGCTGGCGGAACCGTTAGCACACCGGGTGAAATGCTTAGCAGTATTTTGTTTGCCGCTACGTTCTGAGTTCAAATTCTGCCGAGGTTGACTTTGCCTTTCATCCTTTCGGAGTCGATTAAATAAGTACCAGTTACGCACTGGGGTTGATATCATCGACATAATCCGTTTGTCTGTCCTTGTTTGTCCTCTCTGTGTTTAGCCCCTTGTGGGTAGTAAAGAAATAGGTATTAATTAAGCTGGATCTATCATAGAAGATACTTTTCCCCCAAAACCAAAGCAAAACCAGAATGATATAGTTGAAAAGTAAACTTCTTTAACATGCAACCCATAGCTAATTTGTTTTTGTAAATACTAAAATAGAAGCTCCCTAATTGATTCGGTATCCTTACAGTGATTTTCCCTCTAAGTATATTTGGTGATTGCTTGCTATAAACATCATATTTAATATTTATCTAAACATCACTAAAACTCAAAATATGTTCTGAAACCACACGCATATCACATAAGACATTCAAATAATATTTCAATTAAAGATATGATTTCTCTACAAAGTATTGGTAACTGAAATAAATACAGAAAAAAAAAACCTTGCATGTGTCATGATGAGAATAACAGAAAATACTCAAAATAGATTGTTGGAAATTTAATGCGTAACATAACTGAGACTTTGTCACTGGCATATTACAACATGCATCTGCATGTACACTTGGAGAACACACAAATGCACACAATATTGTAAACATGTTTTTACCTATGGAATTAAGTATTGATATTACCTCTTCATAACCAATCCCTACCCAATCCTTTTAGGCTTTCTAAATTTAGGTATATCAACAAGGAAACCACCAGAATGAATATATATATATACATATATATAAATATACATATATATAAATATATATATATATATATATATATATATCATATGGTTTGTTGTTAGCTGTACCCTGAGAAAAGTTCTAAGAATTAAATAGATGAATGGCATTGTGAGAGAGGCTTGGGTTGTTGCCCAGAGTCATTGATCTAAAGATAACAAACACAGATTTGAGCCTTCATTAGAACTGAAGAGAATCTGGTGATGGTTTGTAAATGAAGGTGAGGAGGGAGGTAAGTGAAAGTGAGGTGGTATTAAAAAGTAAGGGTGGGAAGGCCGGGTGGGAAGTGAAAAGAACTTTGCCTAAACTGGAAGATGGAAAGAAAAGAAGCGCAGTATATTGAAAACATTGGCAAAGATATAGAAAAGCAATTTCGTAATTGACTTATGCTGTACACTTTGACCAAGACTACCTCCAGCCAACACTCTGGAACATGTCCAGTTTGAGGCAGTTCTTATCTCTTGTAATCATTTACATCATAGATCACATTACATGAGAAAACCTCACAAATAACCATTTCCTTCTCTATGGTGTTTCTTCATTAATTGGGATTTAATGTTTCGGAGACATGTGTGCGTGCATGTGTGTGTGTGTGTGTGCGTGTGTATGAGTGTGTGTGTGTGTGTGCACGCACATGTATCTATATATATTTCCTCTTGATCAATATTAAATCTAATATGTCTGAGTGAGATAGTATAAATGTGTGAGAGTATGTCATTAAAAGATTCTATCTCCTTCTGACCAACTCTATGAAGCTGGGTAGATGGTTAGATCTATAAGTATGACATAATTTATATATATATATAACTGGGTGTGGGTGTTTAGAGGGCAGCAAATGTGTCTATTTGACTTAAATTGAGTATCTCTAAAAGTATCTCTATTGTAATCACATACATTTCAGATTGTGTTCTTTGCCACTGGGCAAATAGTTTTCTTAAGCAAAAACAACTGGAAATGATTGGCTCAGACAGAAAGAATTTCATTTGGAGAAGAAGTCGTTACAATAAATAGATGCATTTAGAGGGTTGTTGAGGAAGGTGGCTCAGTGGTTCGGCTGTTTGGCTTGTAAGGTTTGATTCCCAGTGGCATGTTGTGTCCCCGAGCAAGACACTTTATTTCATATTCACTCAGCTGGCAAAAATGAGTTGTACCTGTCATTCAAAGGGGCCACCTTTGTCATATTATTCTGTGTGTCATTCTGAATCACCCTGAGAACTATGTTAAGGGTCCTCGTGTTTGTGAAATGCTCTGCTACTTGCATGTCAATTTCACAATAAAGGCTTGGAATACTTGTCGTAAGTGAAAGAGTGCCAGGAGGAGGAGAGCATACAGGGTTCTGAGGAAGGCATTGACCCTTACAAAAGATAAAAAATTTTTTTTAAAACAGACCAGACCCATCCTATATTTGCATGCTATACATCTGAGGCTACTTCCTCAGCAATTTGTCTCTCAACTCACAGAAAAAAAACCAATGACAGCTTCTTTAAGTGGCTGCCCATCATTCAAGAAGTACAACTAAACCCATCAATCACATTGCAGAATTTCATTGTTGGTGTTAAAAAACACCATTGATGCTTTAGTCACAAACACCAAGTAAAATCCATCAATAGGATTTCAAAATGTACAAAATTTTCAAAAAGCTCAGCTCATCAATTTGTATAAAACGAGTCTGGACGAATAAAAATTATTAGCAACTCCATGTGAAAAAAACAACAAAAACAACAACCAATCCTGGTTCTTCTTCTTTTTATTTACTTCTTCAGTAAATTCAATGATGAATGAAAGTACTTTTCAATGTGATTTCAGTAGTAAATGCCAAGTCATGACCAAAGATTTTACAATTAACTTCAAGGAGAGACTAACAATACGGTCAATACAGTGGTGGTGGCAATGTCAGTAGTAGTAGTAGTAGTAGTAGCAGTAGGAGTTGTTTTTGCTGTTGCTTGTTAGCTCCAGATCAACCTTGATTAAGCAGGTTTATGATCTCAAAAGTATTATGGCCTTGGCCATGCCATTTGATATATATATATATATATATATATATCATCATCATCATCATCATCATCATCGTTTAACGTCCGTTCTCCATGCCATGGGTTGACGGTTCGATCGGGGATCTGGGAAGCCAGAAGGCTGCCCCAGGCTCCAGTCTTATCTGGCAATGTTTCTACAGCTGGATGCCCTTCCTAACGCCAACCACTCCATGAGTGTAGTGGGTGCTTTTTACGTGTCAATATATATATATACACTACCGTCAGAAATTAATTAGCACCCTTGATTTGCTCTTCACTCAAGGTATGTGCTGTCACCTAGTGGCCATATCTCGAACTATTGCTTTGTTGTGAGTTCACTGTTGCGCAGAACGATGATGTAACTTTGCTTGCAGAGCAGTTTGAGAGTCTACAGCCTTATGATGTTGACATAGCAGTGCAACAAATTGGAGTGCGGATGCAGACAAATCTTCCTTTGTTTAATAGATATAGGTAGCGCCTCGCAAGGACCGAAATCACACCATACTAAGTTTTCTCATCGTGTAAGACGTTTTGAACAGCTCATAGGTTAATTGATTTAACCTATTTAATGTAGAAATTTGAGAAGTGCTAATTAATTTCTGACGCAAGTGTACATATATGAATGTCTATCTATATATAAATATCTATCTGTCTTCACAATAAATGACAAATGCATTAAATACTACAAAACGTACATGTAGGACAGATGCAGAAGGACCCTAATTCTTCCTCACTGATGAAGTATTAGGGTCCTTCTGTGTCTCTCTGACATGTACGTTTTGTAATATTTAATGCATTTTTCATTTATTGAGTAACTGAACGCCAAGCATCCCAACTTTTGTTAACAGTTAAGTTTCCATATATTTTTTGCGACTATCTTCTTTCTTTCTTTCTCTCACATCCTCTTATTCATTTTCTAGCATCCCTACTTCCTCTCTCTCATCTTCTCACACTTATTTGTAAACTTTCTCCCTTCCTTCTTCTCTCTCTCCCTCTCTCTCATCCTCCTTCCCCCCTATCTACTGCTCACATCTGACCCATGACCAGTTCTCTCATCTCTACCTTTTCACCACCAGACGCTTCACTGGATGCTCAACATTTTCTCCTCTCTTACTATTTCTCTCTTTTGATATCCATTGAGGATTTCTTCCAGGCATTACCCATCACTCTCCTGTTCAGCCAAAAGACTGTATTTATTCTGTCTTCGTCTCTCATTCCAAATTGCATTTCTTTACATTCTTATGTCCTCCATCTATTGTCTTGTTTGCTCGAGCTTCAACTCTCAGTTTTATCATTAAAGGCACAAAACTGTGTATTAGTACCTTTGGTTGATAACTCTTGAAGAATTAAGATCATTCTGTGTCTGTCCTGGGTGTACACTTTGTAGTATTTAATGCATTTTTCATTTACTGAGTGTGTGTGTGTATATATATGTATATATAAAACAACATTTTCAATGGGTTCTTTCTATTTAAAGACCCAGCTTGTGATTTGAAGGAGATTTGACTGCTATTTCTGCCAGATGGTGTGACTCAGTAAATGCTCCCTCGATGGCTAGGTAAAAATGTAGTTGAAATGGAAACTTGATTTATATGCTCAAAAATCTATACTTTAATCGATCAGTTAATGCTGGCATCCTCCAAATAAGAACAAATTAGGAAAGATAACAGCAAGCTTCTCTCAGATAAGATATAGGAAACATTGTAGATAGTTTAAAAAACAGAAAATAATAATAATAATGATAATGATAAAACATCAAGACAAAATTGAGAATGTGAGTGATAGAGAAAATAAGAGAAAAAGAAAGAGCAATGTTTAGAATAACGGCATGCTTTGATTGGATTGACTATAGACAGCTTCACAGCAGGTAGCAATCTGACACAGATAATCAATAAGTTGATTTGATTCCTAGTTGCAGAGATAAACGAACTGTTGAGCTCTCAACAATATGCTGTCCAGACCTTCGTGCAAATATGAAGTGTATTAAATGAAAGAATTTAGAATACCCCACTGAGATTTATAATCCCTACGTGCAGTTATTCATTTAATGTTTAGTACTCACTAGGAGGTTAACAATAGAGTAACAGGAAAAATGACTTATTGAAAAAAAAAAGCTGAAAAAATACACATATATATTTTTAAAAAATATGATATTAAGTTATATATAGTGACACACAAAATATGAATTGATAAAAAATATTCTGAAATAGATTATAAATAAGGATGAAAATATGAAAGCTAGTCAGTTTTTGCAAATAAGAATTATAATAATAATATTAATAATAATAAATAAATAAAATAGATAAATAAATAAATGAATAAATAAATAAATAAAATAGATACTAATTTGAATTAATCAAAAATGTTCTGCTGAAAAAAAGTTAACTGTTCAAAAGTATTTATGATTGATCAAATATAGAAATATAGTTTGATTTCAAACTACAAGAGGGCTAAAATACATTATACAATATCAGTTGTATAGTTAAATTAATGTTATTAAATTTAATGTCAAGTGCAATAAAAATTTAACTCGAAATAGATAAGCAGTAAGGAAAAAGAAACCAATAATTGTAAATGATTGATATTATTTTTCATCTGTAAGCCAATTATGAGAGAAAAGTTTGAACATGTTTCTGCCTCATTAAGACCTCATCAATAACGAGTAGACTTTACCACAGTTGACTATGACTAGTCACAATGAAAAAATCATTATGCAAAAGTACAAAATTAAGGATGTTCCTATGGTAAGCATTTTAATAAGACTTAAATTGAGCAGAAGTGAAGTGATGTCTGGAACTGCAAACAAGAGACCTCCTAAATGGGCCGGATATCCATCACAGGGCTGGGGAGGCTGGTGACTGTAATAATGGACAGCAGTGGTAATAGGAATAACAGAATGTGGTGTATGAATGGGCTGTTATGATAGATGTGATGGAAGCCAACCAAACCAAGGAATATGGAGAGAAGGGTATGAAGTAAAAAAGAAGAGTACTGACCATGCTACAGTAGATGGTGGGTGGTGATTGCGACAGTGAGTAGTGGTGACAGAGGCATTGGCAGAGGGAGTGAGTGAGAGAGGTGGATAGAGGCAAAACAAATGAAGGTTAAGTGGGCCAAAATAGAGAAGTACAAATATGCAAATTCATAGAAGACAGTATCAATGATGGCAGAATGGTAGAAATAACATGGAGACAGGAGAATAAACTGCCATGACAGAAGCAGATGGAGTCAAACTAAGCCAAACGTGTACAAGTCAGGCAAGGAAACTGAGGTAAGGAGAAAGAAGCACAGAGAGGATGTTACTGCAATAGCAAACAGTAGAGATGGTGTCAGGGAAAAGTGAATTGGATGGCTAAGTGAAGAAAGTTGGTCTAATCAAAAGTTAAAATCCACAATTCAACTTTTCTTAGAAAATTTTTAAACTGTCAAAAAGTGTTATTGTTGATTTGCATGCCAGAACTTAATACAATAATGGATTTGGTACAGTTTGCTGTTATTGTTTTATTAAAACAAAAATTTCATTTCATGATTAGTGTTTGTTAAAATAGATCATATAAATTTATTTCTCTGCTGCTTTTGTTGCAGTTACTATGATTTAGTTCTAGAGAAGCACTGATCAAGCAAACCTAGACTCAAAGGTTTCCCACCCGTAACTGGATCTTTCTCTGTTATTGTTTTCCAAGCATATTGTACCTTGGATTACATGGTCCCGTGTCTTCTTCCTTCTTTTAAATCCATCAGGATGCAATTTTAGACTGGTTTAGCTGCTATTTCAGGCAGGCCAAACAATCATATGAAGAGAAATTCCTTCATTCCATTCTGCTTTTCTTAATCCTTGTTGTGATTCCTTTTATTAATCCTCCCACACCTCCACTTACGCTTATTATATAACAATGTATTCAGTAAACCACAAAGGTCTTACTTAGCTGATTGAACTTAATAAGATTTACAACAACTATATTAATGTCGTATACAATTGTTTTTGTTTTATGCGGTTTGTACTTTTATTCTTTATTGTTTGTTTGTTTCTTTTTTTATCTTGCATTTTAGACAAAAGCTTTATTTGGTAATTTTCAATTTTTCTTAGCAATAGGTTGAATAAAGAAAATTTCCTTTGGAAATATCACTAATTTATCAAAACTTAACTTCTAAAACAAATCAATACCTAATCTCTTAGGTACACTGATGCAAATAGAGCAAATAATCAAGCACAAAACCTTCTCGGAGAACATACTAGCAACTGCAATCCAATCCTACCTCATCTCCATCTGTTGGCAGCTGCATATTTCCAACATCCTCCCCCGAACCACTCACCCCCACCCCCTTTCACCCAAAAGAAAGAAATGTTTGAATAACAATTTAGAAGTTTTATTTGTTGTAGATCTGCATCCTAAGATGAACATGTATATATATCAACAGATAGCTTTTAGCTTACTTGTTTTTTTGTCTTCGTTCTTTTATTCATTTTTTAAATATATTTTGCATCATTAAGATATTCAATTGGGAAAAAAAAAAAGAAAAAAACAAAGTAACCAAATTCATATTTAACTCTTTCAATACCGATCTACCCAAGATGGATTCTGGTTTCATAATATAAATCCTATAATTTGAAAGTATTCATATTTACATTAAAACTTCCCATTATAATTCTTTATAAGAACCTTTCAATAAGTTACGTTCCAAATATCAGCTTAATAGTGTCAAATTGTCAACCATTTTTAAAAAGTGTTTCGTTTCATAGGCATAGGAGTGGCTGTGTGGTAAGTAGCTTGTTTACGAACCACATGGTTCCGGGTTCAGTCCCACTGTGTGGCACCTTGGGCAAGTGTCTTCTACTATAGCCTCGGGTTGACCAAAGCCTTGTGAGTGGATTTGGTAGATGGAAACTGAAAGAAGCCCGTCGTATATATATATATATATATATATATATATATGTGTGTGTGTGTGTGTGTATGTTTATGTGTGTATATGTTTGTGTGTCTGTGTTTGCAGACAAACTAGTTATTGCTGTTAATCAATCAGCCCTATAAATCAAAGGCATTCCAGCCTTGCCCACCTCAACATTCTGTCTATCAAAGACTACATTATTGTCCAATGTGCTTTTCCTGTTTCAAGACAGCATGAGGTGTGTGATATGAGAAAAGTTTGTTCCTCTTGTTAGCCGATCTAGTAACTGTGCAGAGGGCTTTTTGTTGGTTCAAAGAGAACAATGCCTTAAAAATAAAACCATAATTTCAAAATGTCTTTTGAACTAAAATATGAAAATACATTTATAAGTTATAGGTTTAGTAGAATTTGTAGTGACTGGACAAAAAGCCTTGCTATATCTAGAAGTGTACCTTTTATTTTGTGTTCTGAGTTCAAATCCCAGTAAGGTCAGCTCTGCTTCTCATTCTTCTCGAGTCAATTAAATAGTACCAGCTGTTCTAATTGACTTTACCCATCACTATACCTAAAATCCTGTGGTTATTACACATCCACATGCAAGCTATAATTATTAATTTTTAGGATGTTAACTGTTTTATGCTCTCTCTAATTAGGTGCTCTGGGCATTTTGTTGCCATAATCAATAGAAATACGTTATCATTTTGTTTCAATTTATTTTGAAAATTTGGAAAAATTTAGCAAAATAATTTTGTTGATATTAAGCTGGTATTTGGAATACAAATTAATCTGAAATTTGGTTAGATTTCAATTTAGAACACTTTAGAACAGAATTTTATATCAAACAATTAATGGCGGTCTGAAGGAGGTCAGTACCAAAACGGTTAGTAAACTAATATTTCTTTCATATTTTGGGACAAAAACAGCACTTAACTAGTTGTTTATTCCTTTATTTTATCAACCCTGAAAGGATGAAAGACAAGGTCAACTTGTAGTCATTTGAATTCAGAATGTGAAGAGCCAGAAGAGATGATGCTAAGCCTTATGTCTGGCATGGTAATGTTTCTGTCAGCTTGGCACTTGAGTAAACTATTAAAAATAATAATAATGATGATAATTATGTGTTAAACTTCCTCTTTTGGAAATGTTGTCACATCTATAATTGAAACAATATCATTTGACTTTATCCAGGGTCTCTCTGGATTGCATGATCTGATAAAAATTATCTGCTGTGTCACAAAACACATCTTTAAAAAAATAACAAAGGCCACATTAGTTAATGTATACATTGATGTATTATGTCTGAAAGAAGGAAAAAGACGTGGTGTTCATGTCTGGAACAACTTTTATAATAAGCCTGCCCATTCAGGCCTGACTATGGCTAAATTGGAATAACAACAGCAATATCCAAAGAAAAATTTAGATATATTATGTTTTGGAAATTGTAGTTAAGATACCCGTGCCTGTGACACGGTAAAAGCAGCGTCCAAACATGGCAGATGTCAGAGCCACCTGACTGGCATCTGTGTTGGTGGCACATAAAAGCACCAACCGATTGTGGCCGCTGCCAGCCTCCTCTGGCCCCTGTGCCGGTGGCATGTAAAAAGCACCCACTACACTCTCAGAGTGGTTGGCGTTAGGAAGGGCATCCAGCTGTAGAAACACTGCCAGATCAGACTGGTGCCTGGTGCAGCCTCCTGGCTTCCCAGACCCTGGTCGAACCATCCAACCCATGCTAGCATGGAAAACGGACGTTAAATGATGATGATGATGTGCAGGCATGGCTGTGTGGGTAAGAAACTAGCTTCCCACTCATGTAATCTTTAGTTCAGTCCCACTATGTGACACCTTGGACAAAAGTCTTCTGTCATAGCTCTGAGTTGATCAAGACCTTGTGAGTGGATTTGGCCGGCAGAAACTGAAAGAAGCCCATTTTGTATGTGTCTGTGTGTCTTTATGTTTGTCCTTCACTACTACTTGACAACTGGTATTGGTTTGTTTATGTCCTCATAACTTAGTGGTTCAGCAACTGAAACTGATAAGATTAGAACCAGATTAAAATCATAGGTACAAGGGGTGATTTGTTCAACCAAAATCTTTAAAGGCAGTGCTCCAGCATGGCCACAGTCCACTGACTTATACAAGAAAAAGATAGAAAATTTGCAGTAACGATGAAACTTTGTGATCTGACTAACAGAACATTTCTTAATTTCTAAATAATTTTTTTTGTGTGTGATTAATTATCACAAATATCTGTGTGTATGCATGTAAGCAGACATGTGTATGTATGCATGTATATGTGTTTATGCAACTGTAAGTAAAATGGTCACTAAATGGATACCATATAATTCTTACTATTAATATGACCAAGCCAATAATGGAGCTCCTACGTGGTCATTTAGCTGGCTTTTTTAAAAAAGGTCATATTAGCTAATGTTGTTCAAAAGCATACTCATCATCATCATCATCATCCTTCTTGCATTTGTTTTTCAGTGCAGGCTTTTGTGGACCTTTTTGAGACTGTTCAGTTTTAGAATCAGTTTTCCTTCCTGTTGTCAATCCCTTCAGTTACCCCCTATGATATGCCTATTATAAAAGCAGGATGCATAGAGTGTGCCTGGGATAAATTAAGCTAGGATGATCATGGCTGGAATAATCCTTGATCACAAATCTGCTTAATCAAGATCAACTTGAAAATGGATACAAATATAATGAGGACAATGTTGGCTGTGGCAGCTAAGACGTTTGTTTCACAATTATGTAATGTTGGGTTCAATCACACTGTGTGGAACCTTGGGCAAGCATTTTCAATGATAACTTTGGTTGAAGCAAAGCTTTACAAATAAAATTTGGTATAAAAAAAAAAAACCTATGTGAAAGAGCATCCGATAGACCAGTCATAGGTAAACTGTTGGCTGTGGACCTTCTGAATGTGATGCCTAATTAAAAATTACCTTGAATATGTCCCTCAATGAGCTACGTCTCCTGCAGCCTGCTTCTAGAGAATAGTAGCCTATGCTTGGAGTAAACCATTCCTGTTTTTGGGTGTTAGATCTAATCTGTTGCTTGTTTTAACACAACCCTGCAACTAACAGTGAAGCAGCTTCAGTGGATTTCATTCTGTTGCTAGAGTAAAGTTTCAGTTTTGAGAATAGTTTTGTCTGTTTGTCCTTTCTTTCTTTTAGTAACAAAGATCCCGAAAGTGGTTGTGGACATTACTACTTTTCTGCATTTAAGAATTATATTTAAAAACAAAAAAAGAAAAGAAAGAAAATAAATTTATACACTTTAAAAACAAGTCTAAGCCAATATTGACCTAAAAATTTGCTGCAGAGAATCAATAATTTTTTTTCTTTTTTCTTTTGTTAATGGTTATTTTAGTTATTAATAAACATAGAAACATAATTCCTACAGATCTGATGTAAGAATCAGCCAGAATATTACATTTGCAGAAATATTTAGGGGGAACATTTATTAGTAGCAAAGAAAGAAAAAATAACAAGTAATATAAAAAATAATGGATCTCTGAATCTATTTACTCCTTGCAAGGTTATATTTTAGAAATATAACCTCATTATCAAGTTCCAATTTAAGATATTCCTTACGGGAGAGGATTAAATACAAATTTATTAATTCGCCCTTCCAAGATATTAATATCTATATTTTCCACAGCTTTCTTCATTAAATGTTATCTGATTGTTCTGTTTATGCCTCTAAGATAATTACATTATATTTTTTTTAATGAGTTACTGTGTACTGAACCAATAAACTAATCTTTTATATTCCTCTCTACCTTATATTTTGATTAGAGGATGCAGTCATGGCCAAATGGTTAAGAAGTTTGCTTCATAATAATAAGATCCTGGGTTCAAATCTCACTCTGTAGCATCTTGGCAATGTGTGCTTTACCATAAGCCTTGGATCAGTCAAAGGTCTGTGAGTAAGTTGGGCAATGGCTCATATCATCCAATAAGCTTCCCTATTGTTTCTCTACACATACTCTTCCTGACAACCCAATGGTTCGGTTTTCTAACATATTCTGTCATGATAATTTGGTCTGAGAATTGTGTTTAGGATTCGATATCTGTGAAGTACTCAACCTCTTTCCCATTAACTGAATGTGTAGGTAGTCCACTTGACTGAACAGCTGAAATCTCATTGTCAAAACTGACAAAAAAATCCATCATATTTTGACTGATATATTTGCAGAATAACGTCTTGAGCCCGACTTCTAACTGCACACACACAGCCTTTAACCATCGTATGGATATAGTTAGGAATATATACGATATCTGAACATGATCAGAAAATAGACCAATCAAAACACACAGTTGATAGAAACACAAAAAAGAAAAAAAAATTAAAGAATGATTTACTGAAAAGCCCATAATACCTCCTGAAAGTAAGTTATAAAAGCTGGTTTTCATGTTACAGCATTCTCAAAATAAAATATGTATCTTTAAGGCTCTGTGAGTTTATTTTTTTCTTTGATACTTAAATTGTTTTTGAGAAACTCATATGAACTAGTGATCAAATGAAATGTAAACAAAACAAAATAGAAATACGATAGAAACAAAAACCATTGCCTTCAAGATAATGAGTTTTTATAAAAGTTCTATATTATCAGATAATAAAAAATAGAGATTAAATAATGGAATTGGAGTCTTCTCTGGTACCGAGACTTAATATATGATTGATATTGTATGGCAATCCGTTTTTCTGCCAGGGATAAAAAGAAATTTAATATTTTCCTATTTCACCCGGTTTCCTCTCTGAAACGTTTCTTCTCTGTGATATTATCAATACCAACCTGATAGTTATTTCTACAAGTTAGTTTCCTTTGAAGGTGTACACAAGCAATATATTTAATAAATAATTCTCTTTCAGAAACAGTTATTCTTATCTGGAAAATTAATCACATTGTTCTTGTGTTTTCTGATAAACTTACTTTGCTAATTTTCATGAAAGATTTCTGCTCATATCTATGTCACTAAATTTTCTATCTTCTCAATGGAAGTGAAGTATTTCCATTAGAGTTAGCAGTCAGTAACAGGTATCTCACATCAGATAATGACTCTTATAAATATTCTTTTCCCCAAATGTTCTGAATTCAGGAAAAATATTTTAAAATTCTGATGACTAAAGAAGAAAGTCTGTGTCCCTCATATCAGAAGAGTGCAGGAGATGAGAGATATGTTAGGTTATTAGATTAGCTAATTTATGATGAAGCTCAGAAAACTGGTGGTTACTTTATTTGCAGAACAAATAAGAGAGGAGAGAAATAAAGTATGTTTTTGGGTTTTGGAAAGAAGTCATGCAAGATGCATGGTCAGAGGTGAGAGGCAAGCAGATGCAAGAAGGGGTTCGAAATGAATGGAGAGGATGTCCAGCAAGTCCTTTCTAAAGAACAATATAATAACAGATATGATGGTGCCAAAAGGTAGTATAAGAATGAGTAATTGTTATCTGCAATAACGGGTCTAAAATTTAGATCTGAGACATTTCAATTCTAGATATATTTCTTAGTGTGTTTAGAGAGGAGGTTGCAAACCACATATTGATATTGTTGCATGGACCCACAAGTCAACCTTGATGAAGCAGTCCTATGGTCAAAAGCATTATAACCATGGCCATCTTGTTTTCTTAGACATGTGTATACCCTGGAGTATCATTTTTTAAGATAACAGGTTGAGAGAGAACTGACTGCTTTTTCTACTAGGTCGAGCAGTCATGTAGAGGCTCTCCTGTTAATTCAAGGGAGCTTCTTATTTTGGTGGATGCAGTGTACAGTTTAGATGAGTCTTTTCTCCCAAATAAATAAACATAATGAGGAAACGAGGAAGAGGATAATCATTAAATCTAACGATCATTGTTTGCTTGGTTGGAACTGAGACACCGTGAATGTCAAGGGTTTAATGACTGACAGTATTAACAATAATTAATGTAATACATTAATTATGTTGCCTCTAGAGCATTATTATTATTATTATCATTAAACAACTCTTTACATATCAACTACATCAACACTTGTGTAAATTCAATCAATTATAATTATCTTAATGAGTCCTTCATGCTTTAAATCTTTTGTTATCAAACTGCCTGACTCTGCCCCTGGTTTTATGAGACAAACTTCCTGTTTTGAAGTAAAACATTCCATCAAAATTTTACATTCATTTATTCACAACATCAGTTTAACAATGACAATGTTATCTTACTTAAGTCTTCTATTACTCTATTACTTGTCTCAATTATTGAACTACAGCCATGCTGGAGCCCCTCTGTTCAGAGTTAGTCAAACAAATGGACCCTAGTACTCATTCTATTGGTCTCTTTTATAAAACTGCTAAATTACAGGGGTGTAAACAAACCAACAACAATTATCAAGTGGTGGAGGGGACAAAGACACACACACACAATGGATTTCCACATAGTTTCCATTTACAAAATGTACTCACAAGGCAATGGTTGGCCCTGGGCTGTAGTAGAAGACTAGGTGCTGTACAGTAGGATTGAACTCTAAGCTATAGTTACAAAGTGAATGTCTTAATGAAACAATGAAACACCTAACAAAAGACATGAGCACACTAGAGATAAAGCTGTAACAGGAACCTTAATGTGGATGCTAGATCTGCTAGAGATAGCAGCCTTATCTCTTTCAAATCCTATTGTTGTGTCTTATAAAAGAATTAGATTAGGTAACCCAAAATATCCAAAAAGACTTGATGTTCACAGCTAAAACTGATTTAATCAAATGTCTGCCACAAGAACACCAGCTAGAATTAAGTGTTAACCCTTTTGATAGCCAATTTATCTGAAACCATTTCCAGCTCTATGATACAATGGAAGAAAACCTTTCGTTTCAAATTGTGGTTATGTTTTAATTAAAGCTTCCACTGAAATTTTATGTGAGGACCAAACGTTATGCTCTAAACACCAGTTTGATTATGATAAATTTAGGTATTTTACCAAAGGTCTCAACATCCTTGATTATTTTAAGATGAATTTAAACACATTGGCAAAGTGGATTTTTATAGAAACAACACCATAAAGAAAAAAAACTTCTCATATAAGTGCAGGCATGGCTGCATAGTTAAGCTGGCTTTGTAACCAAGCTGCTTCAGGTTCAGTTCCACAACCTGGCAAGTGTCCTCTTGTATAGCCCCAGGCCAATCAGTGCTTTCTGAGGAGATTTGGTAGCTGGAAACTATGTGGAAGCCCATTATGTGTATGCGTGTAGATATTTGTGTGTGTGCATGTGTGTGTGTATGAGAGAGAGAGAGAGAGAGAGAGAGAGAAAAAGAAAGAGAGAGAGAGAAAGAGAAAGAGAGAGAGAGAGAGAGAGACTGTGTGTGTGTGTGTGTGTTTTTGTCACCCCAACATTTGACAAGCAATGTTAGTTTGTTTGCAAAACTGTAACTTAACATTTCAGCAATAGAAAATGATAGAATAAGAACTAGATTTTTTTTAAATGCCTATTGGGGGTTGGGTTTTTTGACACAAACCCTTCAAAGTTGATCATAGTCACTGTCCAATGACTGAAACAAGTAAAACGATTATAGGTAAAAAAAAATATAGAAGAGTAAATTCCCAGAAAACTGAATTTTTGGTGCCTGATATATATATATATTTTTTTTTTGTGGTATCTAGAAAAAAAAACCGGGCAAAGTTGACTCTGACAACAGAGTTTTGAACTGAGGACAGAAGAATTTCAACTAAATACAACTATGTATTTCCCCTTAAATCTAGTTTGATATGTTTAATCAATTTTTGTTATATTTTCCAAAATATTTATTTAAGCTTCAGAAAATGACAATTATTTGGAAAGAAATAACAAGAAATTTCCAGAATTTAATTTGAAATACAAGGAAAATCTTATGACCCAAGATATAACAATATAATATAATATATGTCTTTACTCATGCAATTGAGTAAACTATTTTTATTATAGATGTGATTGAATAAAGTGTTGTATTTCTGGAGATAAAGTTAAAACCATTGTTAGGATTAGAAAAATTTCTTCAAATTTAATGTTGATAATAACTTCCTGTGTAATGGAACAAAGATATTCATATTTTGCTTCAAAAATGATATATTTTATGGCTGGAAATTATTTAAAGCTTTTAAATATTTTTGCTGATAGTTTTCTTTGTCATAAAACTATTCCTTTGCCAAGATTAGAATGTGCGAAGGGGGTTTAACGTTGATAAAATGATTGTACAGTAGAATTCATCCAACTTATAAAATGCAGTATTGGGAAATTTAATATATGGAACAGTTATGTCAGCTACATAATTGCCTACAATTATCTTATAACTTTGAATTTCTATTATGAATACACACATACTAAAATATATATGTGTACACACATGCACACATCTATCTGTCTATCTATCTTTCTATCCATTTATCTATCTATTTAACTATCCATTTACCTATCTATCTATCTATCTATCTATCTATCTATCTATCTATCTATCTATCTATCCATTTATCTATCTATCTATCTATCCATTTATCTATCTATCTATCTATCTATCTATCTATCTATCCATTTACCTATTTACCTATCAATCTATTTATCTATATATCTCACCTGTTTGTTTCTGATTCTATCTATCTATCTATCTATCTATCTATCTATCTATCTATCTATCTATTATCTATCTATCTATCTATCCATTTATCTATCTATCTATCTATCTATCTATCTATCTATCTATCCATTTACCTATCTATCTATCTATCCATTTACCTATCTATCTATCTATCTATCTATCTATCTATCTATTTATTCATCTATCAATCCATACATCTATCCATCCATCAGTATACCTATCTATAGCAATGAGTACATGGTAGAATTAAATGTTGAAATGTGGTGCTAAAAATATTTAAGGAAATATTTCAGGTAAGTAACGGAAGCATCTAATTTTCCTAACAATTGTTTTTTTTATTAAGCTATCAGATTTAATCTTAGAACTTCTGATATTACAAACACTGGTAAATATAAAAAGAAAAGAAACAAATTTTATTAATCAAAACAGAAATTTTGATCTAACAGCAATAATAATAACAATAATAATTCTTTCAACTATAGGCGTAATGCCTGAAACTTTTGTGGAAGAGAGCTAGTCAGTTTCATTGACCCTGCCCCCTACTGTCCTAATGGTACTAATTTTATTGACCGAAAAAGGATGAAAGGAAAAGTGAACCAGAGCAGCATTTGAACTCAGAATGAAAAGCTAGAAGAAAAATTGATAAACATTTTGTCCAGTGTGCTAATGATTCTGCCAACATACCACCTTAATAACAACAACAACAATAAAAAATATTGAAATTTAGAAATTTTTATAAAAGTCGCTGCTATTGTGATTTAGCCCCAAGTCAACCCTTATTGAGTTAATCTGTAATGAAAGCGATTGCACATGTGCTTAAGTCTTGATTTTGCATATCTAGGGCTACAGAGTACATTGCATCATCCATCTCATCAGATACAGTGTGATTTGAGAGGCATTTGGCTGTTATCTTTGGCAGGCCAAGCAACCACGTAGAGGCTGTCAATGGAAGCTTGAATATTATTTAGTTTACATTCTGGGTACACATTGGCTTAGTTCTTAAAAAATATTTTATCATGGCACAATGAAAAAAAAAGGTACTCAGACCATGTTGAGACTTAATAAGGTGGTATCAAAAACATTCCTGGACGAGTTCTGTAGTGTGCCAACAGATTCCATGCATGCTGAGAGAGCTAGCAGTGACCTTCATGAGGCAGAGTGTGTCGAGCAAGATCACTGTGTTTGCTTTGCAAGCAGTGAAATTTGCGTTTTTGTGATTACGTGTATGCTGTAGTCTGCAATCTTGTCATGTGGACAGGAATAAAGAGCTAATGTGAAATCTAGCATTAAACTTGGAAAGTCTGCTACAGAGACATTGAGCATACTTTGGCAAGCTTACAATGACGAGGCAATGGGTTGTACACAATGTTTTGAGTGGCACGGGTGCTACAAATGCAGAAGAACATCCCTGGAAAATGGTGAGTGATCTGGAAGGCCTACCACAAGTACCACTGCCAGAATTGAGGAGAAAAGTTATCAGCTTGTGCATGAAGATCGCTGGAGGACAATCAACAAGGCTTTGAAGCACTTGAAGGAGGACATTTGGCGAAAGTGACCAGGTCTGTGGAGGGTGGAGTACTGAATTCTTCATGAGAACGATGCATCCTGTCACCAAGCTCTCCTCACTCATTAGTTTCTCACCAGAAACAACATGGTATCACCTTATTCACCATATTCAGCACCTGTGGACTTCCATCTCCTCACCAAGATGAAAATGCAGCTCAAAGGTTACCATTTTAACACCGTTGTCAAGATCAAGAGGAATCGCAGAAGGTCCAGGACTTGCTTACACAAAACAATTTCCAGGCCAGATTCCAAAAGTGGCAGAAACACCGGAACCAATGTATTGCTGTACAAGATGACTATTTCAAAAGAGATGCTGTTAAAACTTAGGCAAGTGAGTTATTTTTCATTAAACATGACTAGTGTGAGAACTTCTTGATACCAGCTCGTATGAGACCGAGTTAACCTAAGCCAGCAAAGAAATAGACACGATATGTTGCTGATTATGCTGCTCATTATAAATGCTTTAAAAACATGAATATTATATCATAAAGAATGTATTGTTTTAAGAGAATTATTGATTTAGCAATGTAATTATTTATGGTTCAAATGAGAAAATAATATATCAGAGAGAGAGAGAGAGAGAGAGAGAGAGAGAGAGGAGAGAGAGAGAGAGAGAGAATAACAATAGAAAGATATAAAATAATTTACCCTTGATATTTAGACATGCATAGAATAGTTTCTTCATAGATGAGCCACCCAGGGATAGTCGAAACCATGTGGCTTGCAAATGATGTGCTGTAGAGTGCACCATGGATTTAAAAAAAATATAACTTACAGTTTTTCAAAAAAAATCTGTACGAATGCTTTATTGCTTTGAAAAACGTTATTCATAATTTTATTTTACACTTGTATGATTCATAAACCAAAAAAACTTTGATATTTAAAAACAAATTTCAACAGTTTTTGTTTTCACTTTCCATGTGAAGAGTTTCAGTAATTTTTTTTGCTTTCCATATGAAATGGGTGAGTAATTTTTTTACTTAATATCCAGAGCAGCAAAAAATCAAAAAAGACTGAGAATGAGAACTATGGCTGTACGTGGTTACTGACTGGCTAGAAATAACAGTTAAATCTTCTTTAAATCCCATTATTGTCTTCATACTTTTGTGACCATAATTCTAATGTAATACACTGTCTACAGGTTCAATTAATTTTTTAAATACTCAAGAAATTAGGGTGGGGTTTAGTAAAATTACTTCATCGTTCAGCTGGTGTTTGGAACATAACACAGTTTTCTTACTTTGAATTATAACAGAAAGGTGAAATTTAAAAATAAATACTAAAGTGAACGGGTTTAATATAGAACTAGTGGCAGTTGTAGTGGATAAAGAGCTGCTTATCTCTAAAAGTATTAATGACCCTTACACTTGCTTCCAGTATCACATCAGCCATGGCTACACATGATATATGTCTTTCAAATTGATTAAAGCATGCTATCTGGAACTTTCGTTATCACAACAGCAGTCTGAAGCAGGTTGGTATCTAAAGGGTTTTATATAAAGAAGTATACATTTGATAATGCCATCCTAGACACACTGTATTTAGCAAAATATAAATGGAATGGTAATAGCTGGAACGCCTTTGATCATAGGCCTCCTAGATTAGGGGGTTATTGGAGGTTAACCAAAACAGTAGCTTTCTTGATAGAGAAAGTATGTATAACTGATGAGTGTGAAAAGTAAAGAGAATATCAGCACCAAATTTGCTTTCTTTCAGAAGTTCACACGATGCTATATGAGCTTCAGTGGTTAAGAATCTTGCTTTGCAGCCACGTGGTTTCTGGTTCAGTCCCACTGTGCAACACCTGGGTGTCTTCTGCTACAACCCCAGGCTGATCAGTGTCTTGTGAGTAAATTTGGAAGATGAAAACTATGTGGAAGCCCATCGTATATATTCGAGGGAGTGCTAAAAAGGTTCTGGCTGTGGGTAAAAGAAAACACAGGAGGATCAGTTAATTATGATTTCGTTCAATATATTTCTCTCTCAGATTCACACACTTATTGCAGCAGTCCTTCAGTTTTCCTAAGCCCTGTAGAATAACTCAGACAGTTGGGCCTCCAACCAGATCTTTCACGATGCCCTTAAAGCCAGGAATTTTTTAGCACCCCCCTCATATATATGTGTGTGTGTGTGTGTACGTGTGTGCATATCTGTTGATTTACCAGAAGGGATAAATTGGAGAAGTCAATACATAACAGGATGTGTGGGGCCCAGTATGTGAGGACTTCCACACTGACCTCATAACACCCTTACCAGCAACGACTACACAAATAGACCCATGGGCTGGAGGGTTTTCACCTGAGTGGTGCAGAAGCATCATCCACCCACCAATAAATAGTTGATGCAGTAATGTGCTGCTAAAGTGCATGCCTCCAAACTACTACTACTACTACTACTACTACTACTACTACTAACACTGAAGTGTAGAGTATTGGTTAATACAATATAATTGAAAGGCTCCAAGTAACAGCACCATGAGGTTCATATTTCTGGTCATTCAACCAGTAATTCAAGTCTGTTTTCCTTTGGGAATCCTTGCCATCTGAATATATTTTTGAAATTTTATACGAATGTTAGGAAGAAAACACTTATCTCTATGATCTCCTTTTTTTTTTTTTATTAAAAAAACCTTGTAAGGGACAAGTGCAAATGTGTCTGCTTCAAGCTCATGTTTTTCATTTCATTCCTGGCTCTCATAGGAATATTCCGAATGTTTTAAACTTCAGACAAGCAAGGTCAATCTAGTAACTTTCCTCATGAGATTCTGTTATTTAAGTAATATTTTAAAGTAATACTTTTAAAACATTGAATGAATTTATACACACACATATATATATATATATATATATATTTATATCATCAATTTTCCATTTGATTTTCCATACTGCAATGACTCGAGAGATTTTCTGAGACAGAGCTTTATGTCCAGATGCCCTTCAGGTCATTAACCTTTCAAGTTATATCTTATGACATGCAACTGTACATCTGAAACCACAACTCACATTATATACACACATACATATATACATACATGGATACACACACATATATACATACAGACATACATATATATATTCACACATATATATACATACATATACATAACCTATGTATGCATATTTTATATATACACATATATACATGTATATCCATACACATGTAGATACTCATACACAAACATATGTATATGTACATACATACATCCCTCTCTCTCTCTCTCTCTCTATATATATATATATATATATATATACACACAAACACACACACACATATACACACATGGATAATACACATATATACATATGAGGAGAAGACCCCCTTCGGTCATGAATGACCATGGGAGTGCACCTAGAAAGTTACCTTCCGAGGCACAAGTCCAGGCAAGGTTGTTTGTGGAAGGCCAGCAGTCGCCCATGCATACCAGCCTCCCTTCTCCACACCCCTGATGTTATCCATGGGAAAGGCAAAGGGGCCGATACAGCTTGGCACCAGTAATGTTGCAACTCATTTTCTACAGCTGAATTAACTGGAGCAACGTGAAATAAAGTGTCTTGCTCAAGAACACAACATGCAGCTCAGTCCAGGAATCGAACTCACAACCTCACAATCGTAAGCTCAATGCTCTAACCACTGAGCCATGTGCCTTCACTATATACATATAAAGGTTTCATATTAACACACATACATATACATGTAAATTTAATGTGAAATATATGGATTTATAAAATCCTGTGGTAACCACAAAAAACCTCCTCTACTGGACCTGGCTACATACCACAGAGTAATCTAATTTGGAGAAATGTAATGTAGAGTCCTCTGCAGCTGAAATCCAGTAGATCCAATCAGTGAAATTATTTCATGAGGAGTATAGAGAATATAAAGAGAGTCAGGTGTGAGAGATGAATATATTTATTTCACCTGTTGCTACCTGAAGGATGACGGCTGTTTTACAGCCTACATCATGTAAAAAATGATTTTTATTTCAGTGTATCATGTGAATACACATTTTATGCACTAATATATGTGTGTGTGTGTATATATAAATGTGACCGCTTGTGTATTGTTTGCGATTTTTTTCCTCCGTCTTCCCTTCCTTGGATCTTTCCTTTTCTTATGTTTCTGACGAAGAGCTCCGCTCAAAATGTTAAATGCTCCTTCTTTCTTTCCTTTCCTAAGCGTCCAATAACACTATATTTGTTCCACGTCCTCGCGTTGTTGTGTTTTCTCTTTGTGTTTTCATGTTTGGATTAAATATATATTTCGTGTCCGTTGCCAGCCTCACCTGGCCCCATGCCGATGACACGTAAAAGCACCGTCCGTTTGTGGCCGTTTGCCAGCTCTGTCTGGCACCTGTGCAGGTGGCACGTAAAAAACACCCACTACACTCGCGGAGTGGTTGGCGTTAGGAAGGGCATCCAGCCGTAGAAGCACTGCCAGATCTGACTGGGCCTGACGAAGCCTTCCAGCTTCACAGACCCCAGTTGACCCGTCCAACCCATGCTAGCATGGAAAGCGGACGCTAAATGATGATGATGATATATATATATATATATAGATAGATACATACATATATACAGGGTGTGTAAGGTATTTGAAGACATACCTTTTTTGGGTCACTGTTGCAATTTTTGCTACCTCTGTATAACCTTTGTTTCAGAAAATAATACTGGCAGACTCTCAGCTAACTCAAGAAATGAAGAGACATGCTGTTATTGTGGTTATAAAGGTTGAGCATAGCGATTTAGAAATATCTCGATTTTTAAAAGTTGCCAGATCTTTCATCTACAAAGTTTGTAAGAAGCTAGAGACTGAAGATGGAAACGTGTCACCAGTATCAAAGCATAAAAAGCATTCTAAATGCTCTGAAATCATCAGAACACCTGAATTTATCGATCAAGTTCAACAGACCATTGATTACAATACCAGAAAGTCCATGAGGTCAGTTGCAAAAGATCTCCATGTGTTAGAAGGAACAGTCAGAAATGTTGTCCATGAAGACATCAGATATAAGTCTTATATGATGAGGAAAGGTCAATTTGTCAGAAAAATCAAAAGAAAATCACTACATCAGATCTAAAAGGTTCTTAAACAAATTGAAAAAAACTTTCTCATATGAGAAAAACTTTGACCAAGATCAAAAAGTTAACATGACAGATGGTTATGTGCAGACCCTTCTGAAGTTCCAGGTGTTATGCATACAAAGTTTCCTGAAACTGTCATGGTTTTAGGGGTTGTCAACAATGAAGGACATTTGATGCATCCTTACTTCTTTCCAGAAGGTCTTAGAGTTCTGCTGCCTACATTGAGGTCCGAGTAATGTCCAAAGTGAAGCAGGACCACTTGATTTGAGCATGTAGATGATTTAGATCTCATATAGAAGCAGTGGTTGAAGCTGAAGGTGGCTTTATTGAATAACAATTATAGAAAAGAAGGTTAATTTTTATCCTCATAGCATTTTTTGATAAAGTTATTATCTGTTATTATATATCTGTTTTTCTTTTTATAAACTTAAGTCTGTCCTCAAATATTTTACGCAACCTGTATATATGTGTGTGGTCCAAATTGGATATGCAATCTATGTGGGTGTCTTTTCAAAACATTTGTCTGGTTTAAAAAGCCACATCAGATGCCAAGATAGTTCTAAGGTGTAGCTAGAGGAGGTGGTCAAACTCTACCTAAGGAGTAGACAACCACCATGGGTACATATGAACAGACATTCCTATTTAGATGTTTTTGTAAGTGCATATCTACTATTCTCTATATTGTGTTTTATGTATGTATGAGCATTGGCACATTTTTAGTGATCTATATATTTATAATGCATAAATACACAAGTTCTGACTATTTTTATTCTATCTGTGTAGATTAATGAGGGAATGAATATACAGTTTCTGTTGTGTCTGGGGAGAGTTATTTTCTTTTTGTGCATTATAATTTAACACACGCACTGGTAAAATTTCCACTTATTCCTTATTTTTATTTTCCTAAGCTTTTCGTTGCGTCTTGCAACCTTTTCAGTATACACCTACATTGGTATAATTATGTATCCATTATTTTTCTATTACCTTATTCCATTATTTTATTTCCTTAATGATTATAGTTAGATATTTGCATTGAATTATTAATGTAGTTTATTCAGACACATTGCATCTGTTGGCCATTTAAACTTTAACCCTATTTAATACTAACTATTATTATAAACTGTCCATTTTCATATGTCCAGCTGTCTTACACAATTGCTTGTAGGTTTTTTTAAAACTCTCAGAATAAGTTTATTTCACTATTTCCCATTCACTGTATTCTGTTTACATTAACAAACTCACTAAACTTCAATCCAGCATATTAATTCAAATGTTCTCACTCTGTCTACCTCTCTTGAGGCAACAGCACAGTGCAGCACTGTGGGTTGTAAAGTGAACTACATAATCACACAATTTTGCATAAATTGGTTAGTATTGTGAGGGGAAAAACAAAAAGAAAAAAAATAACAAAGGAAATGGGTAAGCAAACAAATAGTTGGAGTTAAAAAATTATTTGACATTATAAAATTTAACATAAAAGGATATTCACTATCCGCTCAGCAATATGCATCAAGCAGAGAGTGACATCAAAGGATGGAAACAAGGGAATGATTGATATAAATTCTTTATCAAGAGCAAAAGCAAACACTTTTATAAAATATAGAAAATACAGTTTATATGTCCAAAGAGAATTATAAATAACAAACACATGCATAACATACATAGGTAGAAACTGGTGGTTGTAGTGAAAGAGAAGAGGGGGGAGAAAGAAAGAAAGCAGATAGACAGATAGATAGACAGACACGTAGATAGATACATAGATAGGTAGATAGATAGATAGGTAGATAGGTAGATATATAGATAGATAGACAGACAGACAAACAGACAGACAGATAGATAGATAGATGGGTAGATAGATTGGTAGATAGATGAATAGATAGATAGATGGGTAGATAGATAGATAGATAGGTGTGTTTTTTTAATGTGACACAAAGTATATTGAAATTAAAGTGAGATATGGAGATGAACTGTTGCTTAAGTAATCGGAAAATATATTTATCTCTAAAAAACCTGCATCCTTAATTTAAATTTATTCTGTTTCGTAGTCAGTTGTGCCAGATAAAACCTCCTGCACCAGCCTAGCCTTGGTCAAGAATGGCTAATAGAAAATAAGAAATAAAAGGAAAATATAACATTTTGTTGTGAGAGTTGTGTGGACTATAATGAAAAGCACTGAAGCAAGGACTATCTTAATTTTTGAGGCACAGTCTATCTAGGACCACATTAACAAGTGTGTGCTTTACAGTTTGTAAGACATTAGAGTGTGATTTAAAGATTTCGCTGCTATTTCTAGCAAGTCAAACTACCATATAAAGGTTCTCTATGTTGGCTGATGGCTGTTTAGTGTCTGATCAGCATCAATTCAACAGACCTCTAATCAAAAGCATTCTGACCATGACCAACTTGCCTTTTTTAAAATATCTAGTATTACATTGGCCAATGTGTCCCTTACATTTGCTTTCTAATGATGGTAGGGTGTGATTTGAGGGATATTTCATAACCGAGTTTAGCAAGTTGAGCTGACCATGTAGGAGCTTTGTCCCTTTGACTGTTGGAGGTATGAGGTGGAGAAAGCATGACCAGGCCGGAGAAGAACAAGCCTGGATATAGGCATTTACTGTTTTCCACAGAGATTTCGTAACAAAATGTCATCATACTGCTTAGAAACCAAAATAGTTTTCTTCTTAAAAACCATTCCCTCTGCTGAATGGCAGACACATTTAACACCAAAACATTAACTCAGACTCATGTCTCTTATCTTATCATTAATTTAGAATAAGTTGATGGTTCATTGATTTCTTTCTACTCTCCAGTATTTATCCCAAGGTGGCAAGCTGGCGGAATTATAAGCATGCTGGGCAAAATGCTAAGTGGTATCTGGTCTGGTTTTATGTTCTGAGTTTAAATTCAGCTCAGGGTGACTTTGCCATTCATCCTTTTGGGGTCAATAAAATAAGTACCAATTAGGGGTCAATGTAATCCAACATACCCGCTACCCTCAGACTGCTGGCCTTCTGTCAAAATTTGAAATCCAATATTTATCCTGTTTAGTATTGCTATTGTTTAACCCCAGGTCAGCCCTAATTGAACAAACCTATGATGAAAAGCAATCAAGCTATGACTGTATAATTTTTGTTTCTCTAAATAGTGCATCTTGGACTACTTTATCTGACGAATCCAACAAGGAAGTCTTTACCTGACTGTTTGACCAACCAAAAGAGTAGCTAAGTCTCTTTCATACCAAATCATACAATCTTCAGTGTTGTGTAGGTCTCCGAGAAAGTAGAATATAGAAGTAAAAATATCAAATTTTAATCATCTTCCAATTTTCAAATCCCATGTGAATGAGAGAGTTCTAGTAGAAACTAAATATGTTTCAATATTAAATTTTAGCCAAGTTCAAATCCCACGAGAGTCAGCTTTGACATTCACTTCTGCAAATCCAGGAAAATATAAATTCTCAATTGATTAACTTCAAAAATTTGTCTTGTGTCTTCATAAGAATTTGATATTTACAATAGTCATCAAAAGCATACAATGGCTGAACTTAAGTGTTGCAGGATTATGGGCCATAGTTCAGTTTGAGTTGTTCCAGATTGCCTGGTTGATATAGCAGAGGTACCATGCCTACTTTTCATAGAGTTATTAGACAGCAGCAGAACCTACTACAAAAAAAAAAGAAGTCTCTAAAAGTACAACCTACTCTCTTAAAAGAAAATTGATACATTGGACAATGTAATGTTTGATATAATTTGCTTGAGAGAAAAAAAAGATAAATAAAAGATTTTCTGGAAAGCATTTGAATTTTGGGCTGCTCGATCAGGCTAAACAGAGAAAAAAAAAAGGATATTGAGTAACATAAACCTAATTATACTGTTTTGAAAATTGATGGTCTGGTCATGACTGGAACATCTCTAATCATAGGTATGGTCGGCCAAGGATAACATAGGGCCATACAGGAACCTAATGACAACAAAGGCGGCTTCAGTTGAAATCAATGCATTGCACTCTTACTCACAAGAAAGCTCAGAGGCAAAACAACGATTAAAAAGAAAAGAGACATTTCCTCTTAAGGTTTGCAGGGGTTTGTGCTGACTAGCAAATGTGAAATCTGAGAGATTTCCAAGATGAAGGAGAAAAACTAAGAAATAAGTCTTGATTGAGGTCCCAGGATGTTAAAGCCAGAGTTTTCCACCTTTTAAGTATGGCAAGACACTTTGTTTAACAAAAAGCTGAGACAACAGACTAGAAATAAACGTTTTTAAAAGAAATATTAACTCATTGGAATGTGGCTCAGTGGTATTCAGCTCATAGTCCTAAGGCTGTGAGTTCGATCCTTGTCAGTGCATTGTGTCGTTGGGCAAGTCTCTTTATTTCACATTGCTCCAGTGCCCTCATCAGGCAAAAACGAGTTGTACAGGTAATTCAAAGAGCCAGCTTTGTAACATTGTGTCACACTGAATCTTCCTGAGAACTATGTGAAGAGTACACCTGTCTGTGGAGTACTCAGCCACTTGCATGTTAATTTCACAAGCAGGTACTTCTGTTGATCAGATCAACTGCAACAATTGTTGTCGTAACTGACAGAATGCCAGGTTTTTTTAGATTTAACAAGTATGCCTCCTCATCAAAATATGTAATAAATGTTGATTTTAATCTGGGAGAAAAATGTGATAATCAGAGATATAATATTCTGAACTTGGACAATTTCCCAAATATGTGAAACACTAAATTGCTGCAAATCACACAGAACGGAAAACAGTGAGTTAAGGGCTAAAACATCTGATTGAAGGCCTCATAGAATTCTGCACTTTTGCTAAAGGTTTTGAACAATGTCTGCCAATTCAAAAGGAAGATGGTTTTTATTTTCGTGATGGATTAAGAGATATCTGATAAAATTTAGAACCAGGTGGTTTAGTTCTCATTAGGTTTTTAAATCAGGAGATCTGCATGATCATGGGATTTGCATGCCATACAGTGTACGAGGCTTGCAAAATACATAGAAGAGAATGGTTAGTAACAATATCATTGTAGAAGGCCAATACTGAATCCATAAAATTATGTGTCGAAGAATTCTGAGACCAAATTCTCAGTCTGACAATATTCTAATTAATTGATATCTGCTGGCAATTCATTTTACATCACTATCAAGCATTAATTTTTTGTTTCCTGAAAAGTTTAATTCATTTTTTTCACACCAAAATATATGTGTACATATACTCTTTTACTTGTTTCAGTCATTTGACTGTGGCTATGCTGGAGCACCACCTTTAGTCGAGCAAATCGGCCCCAGGACTTATTCTTTGTAAGCCTAGTACTTATTCTGTTGTTTTCTTTTGCTGAACCGCTAAGTTACGGGGACGTATACACACAAGTATCGGTTGTCAAGCGATGTTGGGGGGACAAACATAGACACACACACAAACACATATACAATGGGCTTCTTTCAGTTTCAGTCTACCAAATCCACTCACAAGGCTTTGATCAGCCCGAGGCTATAGTAGAAGACACTTGCCCAAGGTGCCATGCTGTGGGAATGAACCAAGGAACCATGTGGTTCATAAGCAAGCTACTTACCACATAGCCACTCCTATATATATATATACACACACACTCATGGGTGTATACATTACATGTGCAAGTTTATCCACACATATGCCTACACATGCATAAACTCGTTTATATATTCTCAAATCTCAAGAAATGCCTTCACTCAGACAAAAGGGCCTTGTCGCACTGCTAGTGACCAGCTTGGATTTTATACAAACAAACGAAAAATAGACCTTAAATAAATTTCAAAGAAAAACACACATGCATGCGTGCATGCAAATTCATACATACAGATAAGCACATACATACATACATACATAGCTATCTGCACACATACATAGACTTATATATATATATATATATATATATATATATATATATACATATGTAGCTATTAATTTCACTGGTTGGCATATTGATCTAAATGTTTTCAAATATACAAACAAATTTCATGTTTTCCGTTATACAAAGTATAAATGTATCTGACAGAAACAATATTCCGACAATGGATTCTTTTTGGAAAAAAGAAATAAAGTTGCAATGATTTTAGTTTTTCTCTTTTCCCTTTGGTCCTTATTTACAAAGTGCAAAGTGTGCTGTTACAACTGGATTGAAAGGCTTCTAGAATAGATTATGAGCAAACTGAAATAATATGCAAACTATATTCATATGCACACACAGACACACACTCAAAATACATGATTGCTTCACCTTCAAGAAATAGCAGCCAAACGCTCCTCATGTCATACGCTATCATTATAAGGAGAAGACATATTGGTTAATGTAAACTACAATCTTTGTAAGAGGCAGGGCAGTCATGGCTAGAATGCCTTTAATGATATTTCTGTTTGATGATGGTTAGCTTGGGCTAAACAACATCAACATGTGCCTTTCCAAACCAATGAACCTGCTAGTATGTGGTTAGTTAACCTGGTCGAGACAACAGCTAAACTTTCCTTTTAAACCCTCTCTACCAACTTAACAACTGCTAAATTAGAAAATGCAATCCAAAGTACACTATGGCTGAAGAAAAGACCAGAATGATCATGATTAGAGGGACATTGATAATGAGTCTGGCTCAATCAGAACTGACAGAGCTAAATAACACATTTTGCATACATGCTATATGGAAATCTCCCAAGAAATACCCTGTAATATGTTCTCAGTTATCTTTCATTGATTAATATGATTTAGGAGTCACTAAGATAAATTCTGTGCTTCTTCCTAAATCCACTTATCAAAAGTTCGAAAGTTATACTCATTTTACTAAACAGTTGAAATTTTATATTGAAACTGGAACAATTACCTTAAAACAAAGCCACAAAAGTTATTTAAAACACAGCTGTAGCATTAAATTCATGCTTTTTTAAAAAATTGATATATATATATACTATAAGGAGTCAAAAATCTTGTATGTTTATATCCTACTGACCAGGGCCTAGTAACTGACATCATTTAACTGCAAATTTTGCTGGAGGCTAGCTTCATGATTGATGTGGCTGGGGTTCAGTCCAACTAAGTGGTCTTTGAGGAATCATCATGCATTGAGTCAACCAGGTCCACAAGTGCTCTCCATTGTTGGTGGTCCGGTGCCAGCCTCTTAGCGCCCCTACAATCATGTCCAGCTGTTTGGTGTGGGGCCTCTTCACCAATGACAATGGCAATTGCCTGCTGCTGCTGCTCCTCTGTTGCTACAACAATCTCTACATTGCCTACACCTGTTTCCCTGCAAACGTATCCATCACTAGACTTGGTACAGTCCAGATGACCACACCCAGAAGGGAATCAACCATATCATCATCATCTCTCATCACTGTGGGTCATTTGTCACTGACCGCCAGGTCTACAGAGGAGCTCAACTCGGCAATACCAACCATCATTGCTGGCTGTAACACTCACATTGAAGTTGCAAGCAAACCCCACCATGAAGTACCAGTCCCGCCCCTGACTCATCTGGTCTCTGTGATCCCAGTATCACCCCCACCCATTGTGTGCTTTATTACCAACCCCTTCAGCATCCTGGCTGAGAATGAGACTGACAACTGACTCAATCCTGCCACCCCTCATTGACTCAGTGATGCCCTGAAGAAGCTCAACAACTGCAAAGCAAATTATGGAAAGGCAAATACTTTTGGTGATGCAAATTCTTACTAATCCCATTAAATTACTGCTGTAGGGCTAAAAAGCTTGCTTCCCAACTATGTGGTCTTGGATTTAGTGCCGCTGCATGGTAATTTGGGGGTTTTCTGCTATAACCATAGGCCAACCAATCCTTTGTGAGTCGTTTGGGTAGACTGAAGCAGAAAGAAGTCTATTTTGTGTGTGTGTGTGTGTGTGTGTGTTTTTTCTTGTCTTAAAGTTAAGTGATGGTTGTAAACAAGCATCATTGTCATACAAGTGGTGTTGTGAATTTTCAGTCTTTCATGAAAAGCATATCTGGTGATGGAGAAATATTACCTTGCTTGGAAATAGGTGATGGTTGGCAACAGGAAGAGCATTTGGCAAGTAAAAAAAATCTACTTCAGCCAATTCTCTGACACATGCAAGCATGGAAAAGTAGATATTAAATGATGGTATATTTAAAAAAATCAGTATCGTTGATAGTATTGCTACTATGCAATATATGTGAATACTGTTAAAGGTTATATAATTATGATTGTTGCTTAACCCATGTCAGTCCTGCTTGAGTACACAAATGACATGGTAAGTATCGAATAATTTGTTCCATTCCACAGATCCAGCATTCCAGAATTACCATTTCTATATTTAGTGGAGGACTATACTGAGCTTTCAGACACTCAATGGCTTGTGTGCTTAGCTGAACTGGTGACATTACTAATTGAAAAAAAACCTTTCAAAAGTTTCAAAAGCTTTTAACATTAAGTTATATTTTTAACCAGAGCCCCATACGAGGGTGATCGTTGCCAGAGCAACCAACTGGTTTCAATGCCGGTGGCATGTAAAATGGCAACTTTCGAGCGTGATCGTTACCAACGTCGCCTTACTGGAACCTGTGCCGATGGCATGTGTAAAAAGATTCAAGTGAGGTCATTGCTAGTACTGCTTGACTGCCCCCCCCCGTGCAGTGACATGTAAAAAGGCACCATTTGAGTGCGATCGTTACCAGCATCGCCTTACTGGCACCTGTGCTGATGGCATGTGTAAAAAGATTTGAGCGAGGTCGTTGCCAGTGGCGCCTGACTGGCCCCTGTGCCAGTGGCACGTAAAAAGCACTCATTATACTCTCGAAGTGGTTGGCGTTAGGAATGGCATCCAGCTGTAGAAACTCTGCCAGATCAAGATTGGAGCCTGGTGCAGCCTCCTGGCTTCTCATACCCCAGCCAAATCGTCCAACCCATGCTAGCATGGAAGGTGGACGTTAAACGATGATGATGATTACTAGATCACATATAATGCTTATTTGCTCGTTTTGTTTTGAATAAATCCTGCACTAGTTCGTAGATTCAAGGTTTTGCTAATGTAACTTTTAATTTTTAGAATGACATTGTAGGACAGGCATGAAAGGCTGGATTTAGCTGGTTTGAAAGTAAAATAGGTAGAATATTTGGGTCAGACATGACTGGTTTAAATACTAAATGGTTGACTAATTTGTTGTTTTAATATTGCAGGCTTATTAGTGAGTACAGCTTCAGTATGTTCCAGCACCAGTTTTTAGTTTAGTATAAAATCACTATTAGGAGAGTCTTTCATTGCTTGTTGATTACTCCTCAGGGAAAATATAACAAGCTACCTTCCCCAATCAATAGCATAGGTCACCTATAATACAAAGCAGTTTTGAATTAGGTCGGCCCAGTAGAGGATTGACTAATTTACATATTTGCACATTTGGCAGCTCACCATTAATTCGACAGTATCTATTTGATTCTCAGAGATAAGAAGCACACAGCATATAAACCAAATGCTAACTTTTTTCACAGCATTTCAGTGTTATGCTATTATATATATATATATATATTATATATATATATACACACACAAACACACGCACGTATATATATATATACATATATATATACATATATCAATAGATACATATATGTGTAGTGGCTAGCAATCTATCATGGCATATGATATATATATATATATATATATATATATATATATATATATATATATATAACGGGAAGCTTTATGAAAATAGACAAAAGACGAAGGCAGGTGGAAAACAAACAAACAATTGTATTAGTATGGCGCTCAGGAAATATAAATAAAACAAGTCTTTAACAAGTCTATATACATATATATATATCTCATTCGCCATGGCTGGACAAGCAAGAATGAAGCAAATATTAACAATCTAATTATGAATACTTAAGTAAAAGATAATAGTCAATGCTTATTATTTTAATTACTCATGCATTTATGAGAGATAACCTGAGATGCATTTCTGTCTTATTAGACCTCAGTAAAGTATAAACTTCTCCACACTTGCCAAAACTTTGATATGAGAATCCCAATGTAAATGAGAATCCCTGTGTAAAATGTACAATATATTACAAAAGTTAGTGTAGAAAATTAGCATATTTCAGAGAATATTAGAGTGAGAAATCACTCAGACACTATTCATAAGAAAATCAATAGGTAAGTTAGGTTAGTGTTAGCGTATTTATATTTAATGCAGAGAGTTTTCAGAAGCTAATTAGAAATAATTTGATGGTGGAAGAAAAGGCAAAATTAGTCAATAAATAAACAGCAACATGACTATTATTTTTCATGCAGATGGATTGTCTGAGTAATTTATTCAGTAACTATTATAATGATAGGGATGCTTCGTCTCAGCAATGAAACGAAATTATTGCCTTTCTTTTTACTCTGTTTACGAGTCTCATTTGATGATGTAAAAATTGTAGAAGTCGTTCTGATTGTCACAGGAGCCACTTTCTCTTAACTGTTCATGACAGCATCATGAAGTTACGAAAATAAAATTCAACATATCTAATTTCCCTAACTAATGCACGGCTAGAACAACAAAAACAACACTCTCTATCTATGTCTGTCTGTCTGTCCCTCCCTCTCTTTCCTGAAACTGTAGGATTTTATCCTAATACAATTCAATTAAATTCCACTCTTTTCTTAACCATTCAATTCTGTTAAACATATTTTTCTACTTCACTTGCAAATCCAAATGTTTAAATTACACTTTCTCTTCATTATCTGATTCGTCTTTTTTTTTTTACTAGATTTATTACTTTTGTCATTAATAATGTTTAATGCAGCAGCAGTCATCAATATTAAGCCATGTATCTATCTCTCCACAGCTATATATATACATATATATATATATATATACTTATTATATTATATATTTATCATTCATTTTATACTTTTTGAGATCTAGTTATAAGTTATATATTTATTTAAAAAAAATTATATATATATTTATTTATATATATATATTATTTGTTATTTATGTATTGGTTTATGTCTATCACTGTTTGAGTTGCATAATAGTGGTTTTATCTCTAATTCATATTATATATATATATGGAGAGAGAGAGAGAGAGAGAGAGAGAGAGAGAGAGAGATAAGTGCATGCATACACACATACACTTACAATGCCAACTGTGGGATGCAAACAATTTCAGGAACAGCAACATGGATGTATCACTGTAACAATGCCATTTCCTTCAAACAATTATCTTGCTAAGTTCCTGTAATATGAAGGACAGTCAACAAGAATTACTTAAGAGAGATTGTATAAGACAATCGCAGTTAAGTGCTGTGATTGTCTTATAAGACACCAAACGATGAAGCCTACACCATTATCAGTCTTTAAAATTAGGAACTGTGTTAAGTTTCAAATCTTACGAAGATTAAAATACTGTATTGTCTGGCATATAAGTCGAAGTTTTTAGACCAAAATCTGCTGCCAAAAAAGTTGACTTATACACTAAGATGATTTTGGAGGACCAAAATTTTCATGTGAAATGCAGCTAGATTTGGAAAGACAGTGGTGATGTTTGAATGTTCTCATCACATGTTTACACTATATACTATGTCAACTTGTACACTGGAAAATGCAGTATCCATAGTAAAATAAAACCTCTATGTAATATCTTCACCAGTTAGAAATAGCAGCTAAATCTTCCTGAAATCATCACCATATTGTCGTAAAAAAAAAGAAAAAAACATTGCATTATGTGAGCCTCAAAAATCAAAAACAAACAAAAAAATGACACGATGATTTTCATGCAGGAATGTTCAATTAGGAGCCTGGACCTAAACAACATGGTTTAAATCTCCCCCCCCACCACCACCCCAGCATGTTTTCCTCTGTAATGCCCTCCACTCTCTGTCTTTTTTCCCTTTTTGTTAAATTTTGTGCATAGGTGCTGGCATGGTGATGTGAGTCCCACTGCATGGTGCCTCAGGCAAGTGTCTTTTATGATAGCCCTGGACCAACCAATGCCTTGTGAGTGGAATTTGGGAGACAGAAACTGTGTATAAGCCCACCATATATAAATACATGTATGTGTGGATTGTGTTTGTCTCCCCACCCACTACTCGACAACCAGTGTTAGTCTTTCTATGCCCCCATAATGTAGTGGCTCAGCAAAAGAGACCAATAAAATAAGTGCCAGACTTTAAGAAATGTACTGGGGCCGATTTGCTTAACAAAACTCTTCAAAGCAGTCCCTCAGCATGGCTACAGTCTAATGATTAAAAACCCCCCAGATAAAATGAAGTTTGTCAACCTACAACTATTTAAGAACATTAACTATGTCAATCTCATCCATTTTGGTGGAGTATAATGGCAAAGCGGCTGACCCCTTCCTCTTTACGGAATCAAATAGAAAAACAAAAAGAAATATTGAGAGGTCCACTGCTAGAATATTGGTAAATTGATAAAAGCAGCAAAGAATCTTTTATCTCTCCATTCTGCAACACGAGACTGAAATGTTAACAACAATATTGCCGAGATTAACCAGTTTCTATAAATCACAGCTGCCATACTTTCTATAAATCACTACAAACTTTTAGAAGTAGCTTGCAAACTTAATATCTCCAAATACTACAATTTGATATCCAATGATGTACAATCAAAACAGCAAAGAATGAAGGCATGTACAGATGAAGGATAAACTAAGAAACGACCATAAGATTTGTTGGCAATAATGATCTAGGTGGAGGTCACACACACACATACATATACACACATGCAAACACAGTCTCAAAGAATTTGAGAGTGTCATTAACCAATTTGATCTTGACCAGCGTGCACACACACACACACAGGTAAGGTTGGAAAATAATGCACAATTAAAGAGTGTAGAAGAAGGTGTCAAGCTTTGATAAATTCACCTTGCTTGCTTTGGTTGTAGTACCTATTTCTTTACTACCCACAAGGGGCTAAACACAGAGAGGACAAACAAGGACAGACAAACGGATTAAGTCGATTACATCGACCCCAGTGTGTAACTGGTACTTAATTTATCGACCCTGAAAGGTGAAAGGCAAAGTCGACCTTGGCGGAATTTGAACTCAGAACGTAACGGCAGACGAAATACGGCTACGCATTTCGCCCGACGTGCTAACGATTCTGCCAGCTTGCCGTCTTATTTGGTGCCTTTGGTTGTAGTACCACCAAAATCTGGAGACCATACAAGCCAGCAAAGTTACCTCAACCTAGTCATTGAACTTACTAAAGTAGAAATAATAACGAAATATCTCTCTTACTAGACACTACCATCATGGAATAAAAAGGATATTTTGGATAATGGAGTACTAAAGAGACTATGACAGATAAAAAAGCTGATTGCAGCTGAAATGCTTTTCATAATAGGTTTCCTAAATCATGGATGATCTGCAACATTCTATTATATATAATTAATTACTCCATTTAGCTGTGGCTTATATTTCTTAATAATTTGTTTTTAGTGATTCATTGGTGTGCTGTAATTATATCCGAGCACTTGTATATCAGGAAATTTTGAAATCAAGTAGGTTCATTCCTGACAAATTGCTACATGTGCACTTAATGGAATTTACCTGTTACTTTCACAGTTGATTCCATGTACTATGGTACATTGGTGTTATGGTAATCCAGTTTATCTGATGTGATTCTGAAGACAACCACAACATACTACTGCACAGATTAAATTCTGAGAGTTACAAGTAAAACTGTCTTTCCAAAATCCTTAAACTCTGATTCTTCAGTCAAATATAAACAAGCACCACAACATGGTTTTCTGCATTTCGTAATTAGTCATCTAAGAATTCCTGTCAAAGTAATTAGATTTATCAATACCTTGGGTTGTTTAGTGCTTCAATAATTTGTTGATTTTTCCAAATTCTTAAAAGTTTTCATGTAGACTATGGTAAATTTTTTTTTGTATTTCTGTAGCTTAAATGTAAATACATATTACAGAACATTTCTCTTGGTTTTTGCTTTTTATTTTGCTGCACAGTCTGCATGTTTATGCTTTGTTCTTTCTATTCCATTAGTAATTAAATTAAGTGGAGATGCTCTTTGAACAAGTATACTTTTCGATCTGTTTGGCTCTTGGTCACAGTTTACAGGCTTTGATACTAACTTACCGGTTCTTTTTGCTAGACTGTATGGAATATTCATATTTATAAGTTTAAAATGACAGTTGTTGAGTATATATAAATGTATATCACATACAACATGTATACATACACTGAGAAATAACCATATGCATCATTATCATCCTCATCATTTAACATCCCTCTTTCATACTGGCATAAGTTAGATGGTTAGACAGGATCTAGTGAGTTGGAGGACTAAATTCTGCTCCAATATCAAGGTTTCTATGGGTGGGTGTGCATCCTAATACCAACCATTTGCAGAGTTCACTAGGTGCTTATTAGTGAGACGGCTTTGCAGCTTGCATTAGAGATTAAAAGTGTCATTAAGAGCTAAGGGAAAACTGGTGGGGGGGGGGACACAATGAGTTGAAGTGAACGGTGAGATAGGAACAGATTTATAGTTATGAAAGGGTAGACATGTGTATAATATAGACATATACATAGAAGTGTGTATACACTCACATGCACACATGAATCTCGCTATGTATGTATGTACATACCCAAGCCTTGTGATAAACTTAACCTTGTCATCTAATTTAACAAAATATCACCTGTTACAAGCATTCTGACTGGGTCTCCCTTCTAAATACACTTAAAAAGCATGATTTCTTCCAATCTTTCCCCACCAGTCACAGAGTCCCCTTCGAAATGTCATTAGCCCTACCAATACCTTCTCTGATTGGGTCATAATAAAGTCTAGTCATTATCAAAAGTATTGTTAATGTTTATACTTTTTAATTTTGTTTCTTTAATACATCACTTCTGTTGTGAATACAAAGAATTGCCAATGATCATCTTTGTAGCATTGTACCATATGTTACACTAACAGGCTTAGTGATTCTCAAACTTTTTGAAACATTGGTGTTTTCTTTGAGTAACAGCAATGCTTTCCCACGAGCATGAGAACTATTGGTCCACTATAAGTTGATTTTACCTTTATAAAATAAACAGAGGGTGAGAGAGAAAGAGAGAGAGAGAGAGAAAGACAAAGTTTCTTCTCATGGCAGATGGCATTTCCTTTGCATGCATGCTACAAAAATCTAAAGAAATTGCAAATATATCAGTGTCAAAATAGTTTCCGTTTTGAATTGTGAAAAAAAAAAAAAAAAAAAAAGAGATCAGGCTCCATTAGGTCAGCTGATTTGAAAGAAAAAACATTTTGGCCTAATGTTTTAATGGTAATTTTATAAATGACAGACACACCCTCATGGTAATCATATTAAAAGGGAACAGTTAAACAGGAAATACATGATACCGGAAATGGCTGATGTTGTCATTTAGCCACCCTTCATTCAAGCTGCACCTGACAATTGCACAACAACTCACAAATGCATTCCAGAAGCTGAACATTCTGCCTTTTCAGTGATGTTGTTGCTGCAGTTGTTGTCTAGTCTCAGGTTAACTCTGACTAGAACTATTATAACCAAAGGCATCTCAGTCATGACCATACTGTAGCTTTATGGCTAGATCAAGGGTTACCTTATGTAACGAATGCTTTCCTCAATTTGGTAGGGACTGATAACAAGGCAATGTGACTGCATTTCAATGAAGGGGTCTTTTCCTGATCGGTTGACCTGCTAGAAATAGTAGTGCATTCTGTTTAAAATAGATGACCTATTCTTTTATTTGTTTCAGTCATTAGACTGCGGCCATGCTGGGGCACCACCTTGAATTTTCTTTTTAACCATTTTAAACATTTTTTTCTTTACCTTTATTTTACTTATTATTTTACTTGGTTGAGTCAATGAAGACTGCAGTCGTATCGGTCCACTGCCTTCAATAATTTATAATCTCTTGACCCCAGGACTTATGTCAGTCTGGTATTTATTTTATTGATTTATATTTCTTAAATGGCCAGATTACCTTTCCAATACCATATTCCTTCCCAGCTAAAATTTAGAGAAGACAATGCTTATTGTAAAAACTGAAATTACTGTTGAAAGTGAGCCCATGATACTCCAGCTCTAATGGAAACCATATTCAGAACAAAAATGAATGAAATATTCTTTCTTGAAGAATCTGAAATACAAGAAAAACTGATAACTGGAATAAGGAAACATGGGAAATTTGTTGTTGGAGTCGCATCTCTCCATATTGCTGCCACTTTTCTTCCTGGAGGAAGACCAGCTTAGGGTACATTTGAACAACCATTGACCCTCACTATCAGTGGAACAACAACTGGTAGGATTGATTTAAATTTTGGGACAAGGCCAGCAATTTCGGGTGAGGGGTGTGAGTCAATTACATGGACTTCAGTGTTCAACTGGTACTTATTTTATCGACCCCACCAAAAGGATGAAAGGCAAAGTTGACCTCAACAGAATTTGAACTCAGAATGTGAAGACAGATGAAATGCAGCTAAGCAGTTTGCCTGGCAAACAGTCCTGCCATCTTTCTGCCTTGCAACAACCTGAAAGATTAGCAAAGGGGCAGGAGCAGCAACAGAATACAAAGAAGGTTTGATGAAAACTTGCAATGAGGGCACTGTAGCCCATAAAGTTGCTTTTAGGCTTTAGAATAGACTCTTAGGGATATCAGGAGAACAAATTTTCCTTTAGGCATAGTAACAGTAGTTTTAGAAAGATACTTTAGACAGACACTCCAGATCATTCCAAAGAGGACTTGAGCCAATCAAATCAGAGGTAGCTTGAAATTATCACATGCATAGAGATATCACATACCAAAAACTAACAAACATGAGAACTTTATTTACATTTGACAGACTTGGGCACTTATGGAGTGAATTTTAGGGCTTATAAATCTAATATTTTCCAATCCTTCCTTAATACCAGTTCCCATATGCTATTCATATCTGCACTTGGTCTATTTAGGCAGTTGTTTTGTCCTGGCACGTGTGCTGCTTCTTTTAGTTTTCGTATTTTCCAGTGAGAAGAGGTTGTATCTGATCAAAAGATGGACATATCTATGGCTGAAATAAGTACATTGACATCATCAGTTGACAGGCTAAAAAAACAAAGTCTTACCCCATTATTCAACATAAGTAACTCAATCAGAAATGACTCGGTAGAAAGAAACAATTCTTGAACCAACCATAAATGTGGCTAATATGATTAATGAACAACTTATTCAACAGTTACAGAGAGATGAATTTATGTACAAGCCTGGAGACATTGTTATAGATCTCAATGAAACTGTGAGCCACCCCAACCGAATTTCTCAACAGCTCTGCTTGTTGTGAAAATTTGCACTGTTTCTCACTAAAGAATGTTAAATATTTAATCAACTTCACTATTTTGTAATGAAGTAAGAAAAGAGGTGTGAATGGCTAAATTGATAGAAATTCAGTATTTCACTGCTTAGCTGTACTTATTTCTAGTTGTTTTTTTTTAAATTAATTAATTTATTTTTGCAAAGCATTAAACTCCAGTTGTTCCAGTCTACCTAGTTGTGAGTAACTCAGGCCAGGAATGATGCTCTGATACAAGAAATGGCAGAATCACTAAAGAAGCTGTATATTGTAAAATAGGTTTGTTGCTATCAATAAGTTTGGTTGCTAAGAGAAATGAAACAGTCGAATATTTTGAACAGGGGTTCTTCACCAATTTCCTTAGATTATGATTTTACTATGTCATATGTATGCTGAGTTAATTCCATGAACCCCTTCCCCTTAGGACTTTGGGTCATGATACAAGCAGAGGAACTGTGGTCCTGTTTGTAACAGTATATATATATATATATATATATATATATATATATTACCATTCCAGACTGAATGAAACTTTTTTATAATGTAAAGATTTATCACAAACATCTCTATATATATAAATGGCAAAATGTGTGTGTGTGTGTGTGTGTGTCCTTTATACAAATCCACAATTTTTCAGTTAAAGGGCTCGCACTTTCTATGGTTATTCAAAACCGTCCCAGGGTGGTCATGCACATCTTTACATTTCCCCAGTCACCCTGCAAAGCCATTAAAAAATCAATAGAAGTGACTTTTTTGTGAATTTTCTATCCAAATCCCAATCAAAATGCCCGAAACTTGATACGCCAACTGAATGCCAGCTAGCTGTATGTGATTGGTTGGAGATTTGGACAGTACTCACGTATATATGTGCACGCACGCAGCTGTATATGCATGCACTAGCACTATGACCTGGCGTTGCCGAGTCACAGTGCTAGTCAATGATAAAATTTGAGAGAGAGAGAGAGAGAGAATTCATATTCTGAATTTAAACAGCATTCATATATTAAATACATCTCATAGAAATTGGAGAAAAACATACATTAGCTAAAACAGCAAACTTCCAGTAGTTTCTAAAAGTTTTAACATGATAAAGCATTTTTGTAAACGAAATGAATGAAGAGTTAACAGTGATCAGTAATAAACTTTGTATTTGTGTCCTTCATAAGGAACTAATTTTCAAGTGATTGAATAAGAAAAATAGTTAGTATTCTGTTTGGAAAGTTAGATGAGATGCACCGATGACACGTCCAGGTGAAGATATGTCTGTCTGTTCAACAATAAATGTCTGACTTGTGTTATTGTAGTTCATTTCATAAGCAACTCTGGCTTAGTTATTTTGCATGATTTCAAATGCCAAGATTTGGAAGATTTACTTTCCTATAATCATTCTTTTTGCTTTGATATTATATCCAACATCACTTAATGGAGCCAGACTTATAAACATTTCAGATCGATACTGTTCGTCACTGGACGGGTTATAATTAATTTAATGCAGTGGTTATTGATTGGTAAACTTATCGTCAAAAGATAATCAATAAATTTCAATATACTTCTGATTTACAGATTTTTAGGCTCCGAGTTGTAATCTAATTTTCGTAGCCAGAAACATCAGAAGGCTTCTCACTATCTCTTTCAATTTCAAACATTTTCTTTCACAGCGGATTGGTGGAACGGTTTGTCTGCAGTTCTATCTCACCCTCAGATATTTTATTTGTTGCTCCGTTCAATCATCTATATCCTCTGGGTCAGAATTTTTAGATCCTTCCCCTCACTCGCCATATATTTTATTTCTCTACTTTTTCTACCCCTGCTCATTTATTTATCTTAAATTAGCTTTAATTTTTTCTATATTACAGCATACTTTTTCATTTGTTTTTATTTTCATTTAAACTCGGTAAATTAATAATTTTTATCTTCGATGGGATATCTTTACATTTGAAACAAATAAGAACAAATTATATTAGGAAGTAAAGAGGAAGAAGACAATTCATAAAAAAAATTAGGAAAAAGGAACATAAATAATTGTCAATAAACTGAGAATGAAGAGAAGTTTAATGTCTACAAGCATGAAGCAGATTTGGCGTCAGAGGGCTTTGGAAGCAGGCTTCAGCTAAAATTTCTTACTCTGGAATCATAGTCCAATCAATGAAGGAATAAAGAGACAGGATCCTTATATTTTGTTGTCAATTTTCAAATATTCTTCATCTTAGATACACACACACACACACACACACTTATATTTATTTATGCATTCTTTTATGTTTTCTCAGTATTGGTACAAAATTCTGTTTTTTTTTTTACTATTTTTTAAAATTCTGTTCTCACATCCCCCCCCCCACACCACACACATATACCAATATAACAACATTTTGCTTGTTTACTGAACGTTGTATCATAAGTAATTTCATTTTCAGTAAAAGAGAAAGAGAAATAAAATGAACAGAAGCAATTCAGAATACGAAACCCAAGTTAGAAGCTGGAAATTCAGTTATTGCTGTTGTTTAGCCCCAGGTCGGCTTGAGCAAGCAGATCAATAATTTTTTTTTTCACCAAACTTCAATGAATCTGGATCACAGGCATAGTGAACCACATTATCTTACGTGCCCTTCCCTTACTAAGATATAAGGATATGATTTGAGGAGGTTTTTGCTGTTATTTCTAATAGATCAAGCAACCATGGACAACGTCCCTCACTGACTGTTAGTGAACGTCAATAACAGCAACAATGATGAAATCTGCTGATGAATTACTAATGAGATAACGAGTAAAATCCTCCTCTCCAACCAGTTTGAACTTCTTTATTCAATAACAACCGTCTCAAAGCAATCTTCTTTGGCATCTGTAGATTTCCCAAGATCATAAGATCTGCAACTGGAAAGATTTCTTTTCTTTGTGTTGTAGGAGCCCAGTGAAGGTACACTGGAGTTTCCTCTCCAGGGTACAAGCCTTCCATGAGTGGTATGGTAGACAAGCAAGTGCCCTGGCAGCAAATATCCCATCTTTACATGACTGATGTTGTGTAAAGGAAAAGGCAAAGGTCTCTATAGCTTGGCACAAATGACATTACACGAGTTGCCTGAAACAAGTTAAAAAGCAACACTGTATGGCCTTTTGGAACCCTGCCCCTTATTTGCAGCCAATTTAATCAACTGTTGCTTGGCATTAATACTTTATTTCTATCAACCCTTGAAAGATGAAAGACAAAGTTGACCTCAGCAGGACTTGGATACAGATCATAGAGAGCCAGAAGTAATTTTGCAAGGGCTGTGTTTCACACGAATAACTCTTCAGACAATCACGAAGCATTTAATAAACTTTGCCAGCTCACAGAAATTTAAACCAAAAAAGAATATGCATAGCTTAGTGGTTTCGATTCCTGGACTAAACATGAATTCTGTTCATTGCTCCAGTCCACTCGGCTGGCAAAAATAAATAATCTTATAATAGACCAGCATCTTGTGCAAGTAAATATACACCACAGAATCCAGGAAACTAGCCTTATGAACTTGTAGCTTACAAAGGACCTTATTTTGATCGAAAAAATGTTATCTAAAATAGCGGAAATGAGGACCACCTTAATTGATATAATATTGAATTACCTGATCAGGTGTTGTGTATTGTTCTAATTTTTCTGAAAGATTACTTTCTTCTCTATTATGGCATATTCACATTGTTTATCAAAGGAAGGCTAACTAGGAAGATAGTTTTTGTATGTGGCCAATGCTCAGGAGCAATAAACACTGAATATGGGCTGAGAACAACTTCCACCACATTCCAGGGAGAAAAACTAGAAGTAGTTGACAGCTTCCGTTACCTAGGTGACCAAGTCAGTAGCGGGGGAGGGTGCACTGAAAATGTAGCTGCTAGAATAAGAATAGCCTGGGCAAAGTTCAGAGTGCTCTTACCTCTGCTGGTAACAAAGGGCCTCTCACTCAGAGTAAAAGGTAGACTGTATGACGCATGTATACAAACAGCCATGCTACATGGCAGTGAAACATGGGCCATGACTGCTGAGGACATGTGTAAGCTTGCAAGGAATGAAGCCAGTATGCTCTGATGGATGTGTAATGTCAGTGTGCAAACTTGACAGAGTGTTAGTACCTTGAGAGAAAAGTTGGACCTAAGAAGCATCAGATGTGGTGTGCAAGAGAGACGACTGCACTGGTATGGTCATATTGCAAGAATGGATGAGGACAGCTGTTTGAAAAAGTTCTACACCCTAGTGGTTGAGGGAACCTGTGGAAGAGGTAGACTGAGGAAGACCTGAGATGAGGTGGTGAAGCATGACCTTCAAACATGCCTCACCAAGGCAATGACTAGTGACTGGGACCTTTGGAAATATGCTGTGCTTGAGAAGACCCGGCAAGCCAAGTGAGACCATAACTTTGTGGTCTATACCAGGGGTGTAACCAGCCAACTTATGCGTAACTTTCCTTTATTGGACACTAAACTCTGCTTGTGAAGACCTGTTGAGGTAAGTGAAATCGAAATCGAAATCAAATTCGATGACTGGCATCCGTGCTAGTGGAATGCTAAGAGCACCATCCCAGCGTGATTGTTACCAGCGTCGCCTTACTGGCACTTATGCTGGTGGCATGTGAAAAAACATTTGAGCGAGGTCATTGCCAGTGCTGTTAGACTGGTTCCTGTGCAGGTGGCACACAAAAAACACCATTTGAGCATGGCCATTGCCAGTACCGCTTGACTGGCCCTCATGCCAGTGGCATGTAAAAGCACCCACTACATTCTCGGAGTGGTTGGCATTAGGAAGGGCATCCAGCTGTAGAAACTCTGCCAGATCTGATTGGAGCCTGGTGCAGCCATCTGGTTCACCAGTCTTCAGTCAAATTGTCCAACCCATGCTAGCATGGAAAGCGGGCGTTAAACGATGATGATTGTCTGGAATGAATGGGAGGCCATCTCTGAGAATATTACATAGGTAAGATCAGAGTTCAATCTTAGGGCTTATTTATCTCTAGCTCATTTAAACTATGAAATCAGAAAAAAATATTCACCTTTATAACACCCTTTGGGGTTTTAGAGGCATCTACATTTGTCATGAAGGATTACTAAATGCTTGTGTTATGGGTTTGGGTAACCTACATACAAAACAAGTATTTGAAGCTTCTGGATTGGTGATATGTGTTTTAAAGACATATTCCAACTTACTGACAGTATTTATGCACAATAGCTTCTTAAACATGTTCCACGTATATAATCAAACAATATAAATAGCAATAACAATGATTTACTATTGATCAGTTTTCCTTCAGATTTATTATTATAAAGTGTTTCCAATGACATGAAATCCACGTTTCATATTCCTCATTGTTTTCTCTCACCTTCAGGAATCACGCTTGATAATCAAATAGATTCACAGATGACACAATCATAAAGAGAGCTTCAATCATGTTTCACCAAAAGCAAAAATGTTATTATTCAACTACGCTTCAATACTGAATAATTTCTGGTTTATTTAATGATTATAAAAATGTTCATATCAAGACACAACTTGTTCATTATGCCTCCAAATCTAACTAAAATGACATTTGAACCATTGCATCGTCTCTTCTCTTGAGTATAAGAAAACAGTAGAACGTGTGATGTGCCTCTGAGTCTGATCCCTACTTCACTCAGAGTCAATTTTAAAATGTTTTAGACTCCAAGAGAAGAAGTTGTGCCCATAAAATTCAAACTCCTTTGATGCCACCAGACTAATCAAGGCAATGATGTTGATATTCAATTTGAATTTCTGTATTTTGTTCCCTGCAGGGAAAAGAGAGACAGTTCTAGTGAAAGGCTGTTTGAGAATAAAGATTAGATTTTTGATGTGGGGACTTGGCAGGTGAGAAGGAGCAGGAATGATGGAATGATGAGAAGCAGGTAAATCATGTCTAACTGGGTAAAATGGTAGAGAGTTTGAGAGTATTAAGGAACAGGAACAATTGTACTCTCAAATACAAGTTGTTTTATTGTCTACAGTTCTCAAAAGATTTTCAGATTAAAAAGACAAAACAATGATCATTGATCATTGACAAATGTGTTTCAACTTGCATTTAAATATTTCTAATTAATCATGCATTATCTCATAGCTTTAAGATTTTGATGATGTGATTGTTCTGTTTTTAGAATGATATTGTAGGGTAGGTGGGAGAGGCAAGGTGGGAGAGGCTGGTTTGAACATAAAACAAGTCGAATGTTTTGGGTTGATGTAGCAGATTTAAATGTTAAAGGGTTAAATGAAATAAAAATAAGGTATTGGGAATGAATTAATATGTTGGCACTCTTAATAAAAAATGTTAAAAAACACTTGTTATGGAAAGTGCAAAGTTCATCAGTGCTGACTTGTGCCTAAACAACAGCTGATTCAGGTATAAAATGAACCAAGCACTCACATGACAAGTCAGCTGGCCTACAGACGGTGGAGGGGGGGGATATTATATTATCAATATTTTATTAAGAGAATGGGTAAATTGTTTTAGAACAAAACATTTTTATTCTCATATTCGGATTATAGGGTCACATTGAGCTCATAATTAATTGTGAAATTGGTTATGCTGCCAAATGTAAGATAGTACCATTGCAGAGTTGAAGTAATCTGAGAAAGATAAGAACAGGACTGTGAAGTCTGTAAAACCAATCTCAAAATTAGCACAGTAAAAATATGAAAGATATTATAAAAGTTCATATGATTATAAGCAGTTATTGGTGTCTAAGTTTCAATGATAAAGATTGATTTCTCAGTTAACTCGCTTCAAATCTTTATTGTGGAAATTTTAAGGTAAAATAAATAGAATATATGTATAATATATGCACCAATTTAATCTTGGAACACATGCACTCTCTCTCATACACACATACATATACGCACATGCATACACCTATTCAAAACATATAGGCATATGTCAAGAAATGGTTTCACATATAAGCATAAGCATCTACAAACACATGCACACACCCTAACACACGCACACATACAGACCATCGGTACATATATGTCTCTATCAAGAAAACAGATAACAAGATATTGAAATATATATCTGAGAAATATATTTCTGTGAAATGGATGGTATTTTCTTTTCATTACTAAAAAAGAAGTAAAAGAAAAATTTCATTTACCTTATCTAATATTCTTTGTACAATAATGCCATAAGATATGGACTTACCTGAAAATAAGAAAGAAATGAAATCAAACATTTATATAGTCATACGTATAAACATACACAAATATATGTACGTATACAGTAAATTGCAATTGTTATCACAAACAAT
>NC_043008.1:3914210-3961710 GCF_006345805.1 Octopus sinensis | reverse complement strand
GGTAGATTATTTGATTTATCAGACGTGACTTTTCCCTAGTTGCTGGGTCTGTGCAGTTTTTATGACTGGGTGTTCCTGTAAACAGTTTCATATTTGCATGTGTGTGTGTGTGTTCTCAATGTGCCTGTGGGTTTCTTGAAATGGTATCAATTCATTTCGTAGTTGTGTGTTCTATTTCCGAAGTGTGTGTTTTCATTAGCTGTTTATATCAAAGGATTTCTGTGTTTCTGTCTTTGCTTAACAGTTTGATGTGTGTGTATGTGTGTCTGTTGAAGTGTATGCATTTGTGTGTGTGTGTGCCTATCTGCGTGTGCGTGTAGAAATGACTCGATGGCTGTGAATGCGTGAATTTAATAAAAGAATGCACTTCCTCTTTGTTTGTTTTTGAAAACGAATTGTTTTAGGTGTAAACAATCCAATTTATTAAATTATGGTATGCAAATTTATTTTGGGAGAGATCATGGTGTTGGTATGTTGCAGAGGCCACTCTGACGTTATTACTAATTAAGGCGAAAAATATTATCCGAGAAGGGAAATGGATATCTCAGGCTTTGTTTGGATTTCATGTTATTGTTTATGTACATTAATGGTATTTCAGAAGTAATCTCTGCATGTGAGGGCATGAACAATTTAATTATGGACGTTTATTCAATGTTTTAGTTCGGTGTTTCATGATTGATAGCTTTTCTAGAGTACAAAGGTTACAGAAATCATTTCATTGTGTGTAAGCTGATGCTTTATCTAAAAGTCATGATTAATGATATGAGGGATTTCTCAAAGACTTGATACGAGTTGTTAGCCTTGTGTTCAGTCTTCTTCGGAAAGTTCTAAATGCATATATTTGTTGATACAATCTTCCTTAAATTGACTAACAGTCATCCTAATTCATTCACTGTACATCCATAAGAGATATTACCTCCGGGCGAATACCGCAGTTAATTTGCTTAACCGCGATGTGTTTGCATTAAGTTAAGTTTGACACATAAATGGCCATTTTATTTTAGAACTGCTTTTGTTGAACTTAAAACGTATTTATTCAGCCGGGCAACTAATTGCAACACCAGTGCATTTTCAATCATTGTTTTCCTTTACCAGTCACTACAGATTTTTTCTTTCCATGCGATCAACACTCAATACATGCAACTGACAAACCCCCAAAAGACAGAAATGTGCCTCTAGCCTTCTCACCCCCGCTGCAGGATCATCTTCATTCACAGTTGATATATTTTTGTGTTTCTAAACACGCTTATCTCCAGATGAGAATGATACACAGATCGCCACATATTTAATGTACAGAGTGACTTCATTTTTTTTACGACTGTAGGTTTGATTTGATAGAGATTTAGCTGTTATTTCTAGCTGACTTGACTCGGTAAAGATTTCCTCGTTGGCTAACATAATATATAGAATAGTAAAGTGGTACGTTTAACTTGCGCCAGCTCAATGTGTTGTTATAAGAGATCAAATTTGACCAATGTAAGTGTTGGTGTAAAGAGCATCTCTGGACTCACTTGATAGAGAGATATAGCGTCATATCAAACATCGTTAAAAAGGAAGATTATATTTGATAATCTACTCCTCGGTGCACCATGTCTGAAACTAGGAAGTAAAAATGGATGAAGAGAGAAATGTGAAAGGAAAAAAATGCGAGCGAGATGCGCTAGAATAGGCAATGACTTTTTGCATTTCCTAAACACTTAAGGAAAATAATGATATCGGCCAACTTGCTATATATTGCAAATAAGTTCCATTCGAATCAAATCCTACAAAAAATGTAGTTCTAGGTTTATTTTGCCTCAAACAGTTCGGTCAAAAAATGTTGATCAAAGGCTAAACAAAAGAATTTCATATTTTATGCATATATAACATTTATGAAACCACTTTAATGTCTGTCTATCTATCTATCTATCTATCTATCTATCTATCTATCTATCTATCTATCTATCTATCTATCTATCTATCTATCTATCTATCTATCTATCTATCTCTCTCTCTCTCTCTCTATCTCTCTCTCTCTATCTCTCTCTATCTATCTACATACATAAACTAGTTTAATAGACTTTAAACTATGATTAATAGCTGTCATAAGCTCTTTGTAAGTTAACGGCGCTAATATAGTTGATCTGTTCTTATTCTTTGTACAACTATTTGTGCATGTGTTTGAATGAGATATATTTCTAACAAAGTCACCAGGTAAAACATTTGTGGGGAGGTTTTATAGACGAGTTTTGAGTGGTATGGAGTTGACCTCGGCAGGTTTGAACTGAGAACCTATTCATATAATCTAATACTGCAAGGCATTTTATTCGACAATCAATAAATCAAATGGAGTCTTTTTAATGAAATAAGGGTTTCTAACATTAACCACGCTGGTTGCACATTTTAGGCGAGGGAACAGACAATCTGAACAACTCCGTACTTAGCTGGTACTTTATTTTATCGAGTTGGAAAGATAAAAGGCAGAAGTGACCTCTGCAAAATTTGAACCCAGAAACAAAGAAACGCAACAAAAATATGGAAAGGCATTTCGTGTGAAGATCTACCAATATTGCCAATCAACCGTTCTTTTGAACGAAATAATGACCAACACTATTAATACAATCCTCCGAGTAAACATATGCATAACACAACAGCCTGCTGTTAATACCTTCTCATCTGATTCAAAGCGAAAACTAAGACCTCTCAGGTTCATAACGTGTCATAACGAATTGGATGATCCATTATCTGTGCAACCTCAAAGAATGGGAAAAAATCTTTCCCCACAAACCAGTAATGTCAAATCCACATCACTCGCTGTCCGTAAATATTTCAAGCTAGGAGAATTTATACAGCATATTTGCAAAGCGAAATGATTTAATGTGCTTTGATTCAGTAGTAAAAGAGTCACGCGCTAACAGCTTGCTATTATAATCTCTTCAAGGAACACCGCCGCAAATTTATGCTATTTTGGATTTGCGCTCAAGTTAGCCAAATGCATTCGCCTACGCGCACACACACACACACACACACACACACACACACACACACACACACACACACACGCGCGCATATCGATTTTTTTCTGAGTTGGCACAGTCAGTGTTTTAAGTGGAGATAGTGGAGAAGTAAAAATCGATTAACTCCATAGGGGTATCTTACTGGTACATATTCTATTAACTCCATGGTGATTGAGCCTGAGAAGGAACTTTTATGGTGTTAATCGACTTGCTAGAAAAAATAGCCAAAACTCCCTCCGATCATACCTTACTGTCTTAAGTAAATGACATACATATTAAACAAAATATTATCAGTTACAAAGAAATACAGGATCGTCACAGAAGGATTGTCTTTGATTACAATTCTGCTGGATTAGAGCTAACTCGTATAATGACTGTCTTACTCAAGCCAGCCAAGGAACATTTATATGGTCATTCCACCTGCTAAAATAGCAGCCAAACTTTCCTCAAATCACACACTCCTGCAGGGCCGTCTTGGGAGCATTTAAGATCCCAGGGTAAGTCAATGCACTGAGCCTTATATTATTCGTTTATTGACAACAAATCCCAGGATGCATCTATCAGAACTGAGCCTGATGACCGGTAAAGTCCCTGGCCAAATCAATATATTGGGCCCAATAGTATTTATTGACACAAGCCATGGCATACGTAGATCAGATATGGACCCATAGGCTTGTAAGGCACAGGACAAATGCCCCGTTGTCTTCAAAAAGCGGTAAGGAACACGTGACAAAATTGTCATAGAAAGAAAAAAAAAACAAAGTAGGACTGTACACGATGAAAACTCCTTTTGATTATAAAGCAACTCAATTGGGCTGTCACGGAGCCGAAATGGGGCCAAACAACAGCAAAAAACGCTTTAATGATGAAATGTGAAATAGAAACTCGTCTGGTTTGAAGGCGGCGCGCTGGCAGAAACGTTAGCACGCTGGACGATATGCTTAGCGGTATTTCGCCTAACACAACATTGTGAGTTCAAATTCCGCCGAGGTCGACTTTGCCTTTCATCCTTTCGGTGTCGATTAAATAAGTACCAGTTACGCACTTGGGTCGATATAATCGACTTAATCCGTTTGTCTGTCCTTGTTTGTCCCCTCTGTGTGTAGCCCCTTGTGGGTAGTAAAGAAATAAGAAAGTCGTCTGTTTTGAACTCAGAACGGCGAAATGCTGAAGTAAATATATACGGTGCATTTAAGCCGACGCGCTTACTCTTTGGATTATATATAATTGAGAAGCTATTTTGTGTGAAATGCGGGAGTTGGAATAATCTTGTATGTTGTTGAATGAAAGAAAAAACAACAAACAAACCAGGTGTTTCGGCAGCTGTCCGTTCGTCTGGATTAATTACAATAACGATTGTTTCAAATTTGGGTACAAGGCCAGCAATTTTAGGGGAGTGGGTGAGTAGACTACGTCGTCTCTAGTGCTGAACTGGTACTTATTTTATCGACCCCCGAAAGGATGACAGGTAAAGCCGACTTCGACAGAATTTGAACTCAGAACGTGAAGACGGACAAAATGCCGCTAAGCGTTTTGCTTGTCGTGCTAGCGATTCTGCCAACTAAGTCAGGTTTTGCCTTTATATTTTTTTCAGAAAATATAAAGGCAAAACTTAACCACATTCTGTTCTTCCTAAACTAAATCATGTTTATTTAGTCACACCCAACATGTTTGATTATCTTACTTATACCGGAAGAAATCGTTGATTACCTTCCCCTGCCTGAAACCCCTTATTTCACAACATAGCGAAGACATGACACGATGTAGATAAAGAAAATTGAGAAATTTGAAAAGAATATACGAAACCGGTTATTTCTCCAAAAACTATCTTACTATACACAAAATTTTCTAACATTTTTCTAACATAACGACTTAAATATATTCTTTAACCTTATAACACAAGCCTTCTGTAGTTTTTTCTCTCTTTTTTATTTTAAATATATATATATATATATATATATACACAATTCACACACACACACGCACACATATATTTGTTTCTGTGCCTGTGTTTTGTTTTCCCCTCATCACTTTGACAACCGATGTTGGTGTGTTTATGTCTGCGTAACTTAGTTGGTTTGGCAAAAGAGACCGATAGAATAAGTACCAGGCTTACAAAGAACAAGTCCTGGGGTCGATTTTTTTTAACTAAAACAACCTTTAAAGTGGCGCTCCAACATGACCACAATCACATGACTGAAACAAGTAAAATAACAAAAGAATAAAAATGTAATAATGTAAAATGTACTTTGTAAATTAATGTCATTTTTTTGCAAAATGATTGTAAATGATATGTAGTGGGAGTTGCTTTTGTGTATTGGGAGGTAATTGTGTAGAATTTAGAGTCGTTCAGTTAATCTGTTATAAGAAGTATTAAACCGCCCTATTGACATTAACTTCTCGCCATATAATCTTGTGCTTATGACTGGCAGTGAGTCATGTGGAGACGAAGTAGACAGCGAAATGTCTGAAATGATTTGTTAATAGGAAAATAAGATTATCAACATCATCTTTTGATGCGATATACATGTGATTTTTATTCTTTAATGTTTACACCTACTCTAGATTTCAATTGGTTTTTACATCCGATCAGCTATGTGTGTGTCTTATTTTTAATTATGTACAAAGTAACGAACTAGATTCGAACTAATTATCGTTATTTCTAAAGAAGGCGCGATAATGATTTTATGCATTCATTCCAGTGTTCTTATTGACAAGAGCACCATTAATCTTAGTTTAGAAATAAAGGTTCTTAGTTCGAAAACAATCATGAGGGGCAGGCATGGCTGTCTGACATGAAGGCTCGGATTTCGTTTTCAAAAAAGGAGAGAGGTCCACAATTAGAACCAACTTCACTTGTGCCTCTGAGAACCTAATTTATGCAATAACCTTCTGGCGTTGTGGACATCACTATTATATAGGACAGACAATTATCTCCCCTGTCCACAATAATAACGGTAACCAAATTACCTCTCCTTAGATTCTTATACTTGTTGAATCATTCATTTATAAACTCCACACACAACGCGCACAAAAAACAAACAAACGACAATTTCTTAAGAGAATACGGATCTAAATAAATTGCAATGCCATGATCAGCAAAAGCAAAACCAGTCGACAAACACAATATAAGATATATTGAAACTATGTAAAGTGTATGCATTTTCCTTCTTTAATTTCGTATATATATTACAATTTACCACGTGGGGATAATCGAAATTCCTCCCTTTCTGTTACTGCACACACACACACACACACACACACACACACACACACACACACACACACAATGGACGAAAAGTCACGCGCCAAAACATTCGACATTTTATTTATATTATTATTATTATTATTCATTTTGTTCATCATGTACAAGTACGTGTGTATTCATCATAATTTTATGAATTTTATTCAATTTTAGAAAAATTAAAGTATGTCTTTGATAATTCCGCAGCGTATTGAACACATTTTGTGTGACTTTTGGTCCAGCCTATATATATATAGGAGGAAGGTGAGGTGGGGGAATGTACTTAGGGGAGTGTGCGTATGCGTGTGTATAATCTCCCTACCTCCTCTCTATATGTACGCACATACACCCATATACACAGGCTACACCATAAAGGAAACGATGTAATATATATTCTTCTCGTTTCACCCCCCAACTTACCAAATAAATACTAAGGAATGTACAGCTTGTCTGATGTGAGAAGGATTTTATTATAAGGAGTGAAGCCTATACTCTTTTCATAGAACCCGTCTACACTGAAAACTTAATGGAGAGCATTTTTTCTTTTCATAGATGAAACAGCTTTGTAAATATGTGGAAAAAGGCATCACAGTTGTCATTTTGGGGCAGATGTACGTCCCAAGGACTTTGTCCACCATTTAGAACAGTGGTTTGCCTGGTTATTTTGCTGGAACTTACAGGTACAATGTCGCAGCAACTCGTCGAGTCTCCGTGGATCGTTGATGAGATATTTAACCCAATCGTCCGTCAACAAACTGACTTTCCCAAGCACTGTGTCACAACATTTCAGAATAAAACTGAAAATTGGCAGACGTGGATATTGCTGATTCTTCTGCATGGCAATTCTTTTTCGATTTTATTTCCGGAGTGTAGCTTCGTCTTTTATCTCTTATTCCTTTCTTGTTTCACTCATTGGATTGCAGCCATGCCGGGATATCTCATTAGAGGGTTTAGTCGAACAAACACCCCAGAACTGAATCGTTTAAGACTGATACTTATTGTATCGGTCCTTTTTGCCGAACTGCTAAGATACAGTGTCGTAAATAAACTAATACCGGTTGTCAAGCGAGGGACAAAGACAAAAACAATCGCATACATCCATTCATCCGTCCGTCCGTTCGTCCGTGCATGTGTATGTGTGTATGTGTGTGTGTGCGTCCGTCCGTCCGTCCATCCGACGGGCGTCTTTCACGTTCCATCAACCATATCTACTCACAAGGTAGACCCGATGCTTTAGTAGAAGACAACTGCCCTAAGTGCTGGAGCCACGTGGTCAAGAAACAAACTCCTTTATTACTCGGCCACAAATTATTCAACAACAAAAAAAAAATTGGAGAATTACTTTGTTTCTTCTAACAAAGATATTTTTTCTTATCTCAAGAAAAGTAAATTACGAAGTTCCATAAAGTGAGCATGCGCAAAACGCATTTACCGTCAACGTAGATTGAAAGTCAGGTATCGTTAAATATCAATGTAACCTTTATGCCTTATTCCAAATCAGCGTTTTTTTTTTAGCTTTTTGTTTTTAATATTGTCATTTTTATTTTACTGTCGTTTCTTATCCCTTATATTTGCTGATAATTCATCAAGCAGCAAGCATTCTGCAGATATATAGATATGCTGTTATCAAATTTCGCATTTGTAAGCATTGCCCCCGAGTGCAAACTCATACATACACACACACATACATAAATGCATAGATAAATACATACATACACACACACTATATATGTATATACATACATGCATACATACATACATACATACATACATATATATATATATATATATATATATAGATGCACACATATACACACATATATGTACATATATATGTGTGTGTGTGTATATATATATATATTACCTCTCCTTACACACACACATTTATACGTACATACATTCATGCATACGTTTACACATGCGAACTTTGAAAGCAGCGTATGTCATAGTATGTTTGCTACTCATCAATGAATCATCCGAAGATATTGTTAAGGGATAAGAAAAGATAGAGAATTTAGGTGTCAATGCAAAAGAAAGCCTATCCCCAAAAAAGAAGAAGAAAGAAAAATGAAGGAGAAGGGAAAAAGAAATGGAAAAACAGAAAGTAAAGTTGGGAAGAAGAAGTGATGTTGGATATTTGAGGATATCTTGCTTTCAATCTACTTGACTGTAGGTAAATTTCTCAGTCGAACGAAGACACGTTTTATCAATATGAAATAGAATAAATACGGATAATATCAAGTGATTTGTTTGTTCTTCAGTTTTTGTTCTCAGTTTTTTTTCCCCTGCTGCTTGCGATAAGGGGTAAAAACAATAATTTGTGCTCCAAAATCACGTTTGGTAAGTTTGCAGTTTGCATTCTACGAGTGGATTCGTGTGTAGCCATTCAACTGGAGTGCAAATACCTGGATATTTGCAGTTCAGTTAAAGGGAAATTTATCGTATCTCATTTATGTAAGCCTCTTGTGATGGCAATATGATTTTTTTTTGTTTATTTTTTTTCATTTCTTTTTATATTCTTGTTCATATTGTTAGCTGCAGTGTCACACTGGCTTTGGTATTGTACAATTTCTGATAGCTGAAGCCTAAAACTATTAATATTAAGAGCCATCACTTGACAACAGGCATTTCCCATGGTCATACTTTTAGATGTCATACATGGAATCATTTCATACATATTTACACACGTCAGTGACTGCAGGCGTTTCTATGGGATTCTGGGTGTGACTGCAGGTGTGAGGAGGACAAGTCTGTTGTAAAGGTATTCTTCAAAAATCGAGGATACTTTTTGTTTTCACAGATATCATACCTAAGATAGATATCAAAAGTCAGCAGCAGCTCTTCCTTTGAGCATCACGTGCTGAACATACAACTCTCTGTCCGTTTAATCTGTTTTCGGGAATTTTCCTCACTGATATCCTTTGTTTCATATTGGTTATCGGCGAGAGAGATAAAAAGGTAAAACTGGTAAAAAGAAAAAAACAAAAAAAAAAAGGAGTTAAAAGATGGTAAATGTTTACCAGGGTTGACAAGAGCGAGCAGAAACTTAATCTGATGCAATGTAAACAAGTTTACATCTTGGCTAATTCCCAGCGCTGAAGGAAGAATCCCCAACCTGCAGGCAGACTTCCTTACAGAAACTGACTATGGAAACGAAGAGGAAACTTATAAGTTCTGCAATATTTCCTGATAGATTTGAAGGAAAAAAAAGTTGAAGAAATGCAATCGTTAACATTATCGATGGACTCATCAAAGAGTAGGGAAATGACAGAATGGGTGCAGTGAGGGAGAAAATGCTTTGCGGTGTTTAGTTGCATAATTTCACGTTGTGGGTTCGAACCGCACCGAGATCGACTTAGCTTTTCATCCTCTCCAATAAAAGAACTGGTTAGATAATCGATTAGACCCCTGTTCCTAATGTTGTGGCATTAGGCCCATGTTAAAGACCAATGTTGTCAATGGGGTCAGTAATGGGGTCTAAAGGATTCCTGGCGAGACGGCAGATAAGGTACCTGCAGTTTCTGATACACACTCACATACATATACACACCCATACCCACACACACTAGTTAGGGCCCCTTCTCTGATCTTTCAAGGGGAAACATGAAATATTACTTAACTACATAGTACTGCTAAAAGGAAACATCTACTGAGTTGCTTAACTTGCTAGAAATACCAGTATAATTTCCTTATAATCACAACCTAACGTCTTTAAAAAACGAAAATTGGTAGATTATATCGATCTCACTGCTCCACTGGTACTTATTTTATCGGCCCCGAGAGGATGAAAGGCAACTTCGGCGGAATTTGAACTCAGAACGTAAGGACATTTTGCCCGGCGCAGAAACGATTCTGCCATCTCGTCGCCTTAGAAAGATAGTAATAATAATAAGAGATAGTCACCGCTGGAACGCTTTTCAGCCGAAGTCTACTGGAGTAGAGCTGGCCTGGGTTAAATGACAAGTTAAGCTGTATCTACGCCATGGTGTCTACTGCATGGTAGACTCTGTTTGTGACAGTTAAGATGTTTGGGATTTTGAGAAAGAAAACTGTGCAACGCTGCGATATGAACTATTGATTAATCTCCGTCCATTTGACTACCTTCGCTATTTGGAATTATGTATGATATTATTTAATGCAACGATACAATATTATACTTTATCTGTGATGCTTATGGAAAAGATAATCCTTTGCAGATCAAAAGGAATCATGTTTGCTTGCTTCGTGTTGTTGTTGATTACTCCAGGTCACTCCTGATCGAGCAGACTGAGATCAAAGACGTTTAAACCATAACCATGCATTATTTTTTCAGGCAGTGTGCCTCGAAGATGAAATATTGAAACGTTTGAATATGAACGATGGCAGGTTTGGCCTTTCTTTCTAGATCGCCCAGGCTTCCTCTTTCGTTTACACAGAAGTGAATATATTTGCATAGACATACCTTCAAGAGATCTATGTATGTATGTATATGAGTAATTCTGTCTTTTTCTTCTGTCTGTCTGTCTATCTGAGACTCCTTCAGGAAGAAATCGGCTTTGGTCAGATCTGAAGAGGGGTGAGTACAACTCAAACTAAATGTGCACAAAATCTGCTGTATGCCAGGATGGCACCTCTACGACTCTGTAAGGGGTTGAGGGTTCAAAGTAAAACAGGCTTGAAATTATATACGAATATATACAGTATAAAGACACGAGCTACTCATAGTTTCTTACCGTGAAGATATGTGCCTGAAGAAGTTTTCATGGCACGCTTTGTGTGTTCAAGAGCCTGGAAATTTCTTAGAGACACAAGGCATGTTATAAAGCATGTCTAGATACGTGTCTTTACAGCAAGATATTGTTAGTAGCTCGTATCTTTATATTGTGCCCATTGAATGATATTCATCTCTCATTGGAAGGAGTCCTTTTTTGTTGATCTTATTTTACCTTAACGGAACAGAAACTATGTGTGTGTGTGTGTGTGTGTGTGTACGTATAATATGATTTAAATATTACTCTACGCCTGTATCTTGCGTCAAAGAAAACATATCTGACAATGATACATGCCACTCCTTGTTACACCTCTTACTGTAACACAGTCCCCTTCTGTCACTCTTTCTGTCTTTGGCACTCTGGTCTAGTCGAGCGTGACAAGTGAACAGCAGCACATCCGTTGAATAACATTAGTTTTACTTCTCCTGCAACCATTCCCTCAGGTTCTGGTTTCTTTTGACACCCTCTTCCTGCCACACTCCTTGGTGTGCAAGGAATAAACACAGAAAGCTAATTATTCTATGCGGACAAATATTACTACTGTGTTAAATGTGTGTGTGTGTGGTGTGTGTGTGTGTGTGTGTGTGTGTGTGTGTGTGAGTGAGTATGTGTTACATATTATATAATATGCATATGTATGTACGTATAATATATATATATATATATATATATATATATATATATATATATATATATATATATGTATATATATATTATATATATACATACACACACACACACACACACACACACACATATATATTGCATGTATGTATTACATCAATGTACAATGCACCAATATCAATATCAACGTCTGTCTGTATGTATGCGTTATTCATAATCACACACAGACACACACACAGACGCACACACGCTCACACACACTTGTACATAAGTGTTTATGTGTCTGAATTTGTGTTTCAGGATAGATTTTAAAAGGTAGATTTTGCTTAGATGAAGAATGTGTAACATGTCTGTGAATTTCTTACGATTTCTTTGATGTCAGTCAAAGATACGCACTCCAACAAATATAGACACTTGTAGAAATACCCATTACACGTATTATATATATGTATATATATGTGTGAATTAATATATGCAAAGACATACCCATGTATCGTTGTGTTTGTGTGAACATATGCTTGTGCACACATGTGTGTGCCTGCCAATGTGTGTGTGTGCGTGTGTATTCAAAGGTTGTGGCTTTTGACGTGTTACGTGTCTGTTCGTAAGACGTGTGCTTGACGATCAGTAATAATGTTGTAATTTCGTCAGCAAATTCTTTATCACTTTAGTATATTTATACACTATTCTGAAGACATAACTGGTTGATTTAATGACAAGCTTCTTTCTATATTTACTTCTTCTTCTACTGTTTTATTTTATACATTTTTTTTTCAATAAAACTTAGCCAACAGAGTATACGAGAAGTGATAGTGAAAAAAGAAAACTTTGGCAATTTCAACTTAATAATAGTTATATATCTAGATATCTAGAAAGTGTATTATGTTCCCCCTTTACCACCACCTTGTCATCTTTTCCTCGCAGATCATACTAGAAGTAAGATTTCATCACCATAACGACACATCATTAAACCTATCGCGAAGATCTTTTCGGTAAATAGCTCAATTTTTCTGCTGTGAGGTTTTAACCGAGGTTGTTCGTCATCTTGTTTGTGACCACGTAGTTGATGACATTTTTAGCAGCGAATTCATATTTTCATCTTCGCTTGGTGAGGAACTCAGAATTTTTTAAACTGTTTATTTTCTTGTAATTGATTTGATATACTGATCTATTAGTATCATTATAATTGTCCTTGTACTGTCCACAACGTAGCCAATAAAAAAAAAAAATATCCTTTCTGGTAACACGTCCTTACCACCAGCATTTGTCGCCCCGTGGCAAACAAAAGAACCGATTGACGTTTCGTCCGTCTTTGCCTTCAGAGTTCAAATTCCGCCGAGGTCGACAAGTACCAGTCAAGTGCTAGGGTCGATGATCTCCACTAGCCTCCCAACCAAAACTTCAGTCGTTAGCACGCCGGACGAAATGCTTAGCGGCATTTCGTCCATCTTCATGTTCTGAGTTCAAATTCCGCCGAGTTTTACTTTATCTTTCATCCTCTCGGGGACGATAAAATAAGTACCAGTGAAACACTAGGGTCAATATAATCGACTGGTCGCCTTGCGCCAAATTTCAGGCCACGTGCCTATAGTAAAAAGGATTCTTCTTCTTCTTCTTCTTCTTCTTCTTCTTCTTCTTCTTCTTCTTCTTCTTCTTCTTCTTCTTCTTCTTCTTCTTCTTCTTCTTCTTCTTCTTCTTCTTTATCTTCTTCTTCTTAAGATGGTGAGCTGGCAGAATCGTTAGCGTGTCGAACAAAATGCTCAATAAAATGATGAGTACCAGGTGAGTAATACGGTTCATGTAATCAACTATACTCTTTTCTAAAATTGCTGGCCTTGTGCCAGAATTTGAAGCGTTATCCAACCATAGTAAAGTACTTCGAGTGTTGAATGAGTTCAATTAGCGAGAGAAGTACAGACGCAAGCGTTTTGAATTCTTGCCTTTGAAGAGAGAGCAAAAACAAACGAGAGATTTGTTAATTAGAATTAGTTGTGAGGCGTGGCTGCATGGTTAAGAAGTTTGCTTTGCGACCACATACAATTGCCTTCTACTACAGCCCTGGACCGAACGATAGCTTTGAAGGAATTTGGTAAATAGAAACAGTGTGGAAGCCCGTCGTATATATATATATATATATATATATATATATATGTGTGTGTGTGTGTGTGAGTGTGTGTGTATATATATATATATATATATATATACACATACACATATATGTTTGTGTATGTGGTTATGCATGCACCCCTCACCGCTTAACAATTGTGGTGGTTTATTTATTATTACGTCCCCATAACTTAGCGAATTCAGCAAAGAGACCGATAGAATAAGTACCAGATTTCAGAAAATAATGGGTTTGATTTGTTCGATTAAACCTTTGATGGCGGTGTCGTCGCAGCTTGGCTGCAGCCTAATGACTGTGGCAAGTAAAAGATAATGGGAAAGATAAATATCGAGAAGAGAAAGAGGAACGAGTCGTTTGTGTTGGTGATTTGATAGGAAGTGAACGGCGGCAGCGTCAGCCGAGTTTATCTATTATACTTTCATTTCAACAACCGAACGAAATGTTATACTTTGGAAAGAAATTAATATTTCGTTATTGTAATTGAGAAGGTGAGTTGAATTACTAGACAGTTGGACAGTTTATCATCAAATCTGATCGCTAAACCCAATACACAACGCTACTATAAATAAATAAAATTAAACTTTCAAATGTTGTTTGATATTCAGTTTTTTAATATAACATTTAATAACGTGCTGTCAAATATATTGATTTGCAACAATGGCAGCAAGCCACAAATTATGGAGGGCGATAAATTTGATTAAATCGTTTCTAACACACGGCTGGTATTTGTTTATTAAGCCCCGGAAAAATGAAAGATAAAATGCAACCTTAGTACGATTCGAACCCAGAACATAAAAGGATGTAAAAAAATGGCTTGTTAATGAGATTGGCTGAGACGTCAGATTGTCGGAAATAACGCTTTGGAGTATTTGTTCGGCTCTCAATCATCTAAATTCAAGTCCCACCCAGTGGAATTGTCTGGAATCTTTAGGGGGTCACTAAATGAGTACCAATCCACTAACGTCTATAGAGAAAACACTAGCCCTTTAGGGTCGATTATTCTTTCCTTCCTCCATCCCCTCGTCTCTCTCTCTCTCTTCCACCGGAAGAAAACAGCTGTTGTCATATCTGGAAAGGGATGGGTTCCGACAGGTAGAAGCTAACCATGTTATGCTGTCGTGAGGCTTCCCTTCGACTTTATCAGGAGTTGAGGACCAAACGATTGAGGCAACTCGATCCCTTACTACGTTTTCTCCTGCCGTTCTGTTCATTGTGTCAGTCACCGCCCTTAACGATGTCAAATGCACCGATCTCTTCTTTTGTGAATTTAAGGCAGTGAAAGACAAACTGAAGACCGCAGGACTTTTTGAAAAGGATTTCATCAGACAGAAAAAGTCTAACGAAAACACAACTCGCCTGGCAATAAATCACGCTTCATGCGGCTCATTTCTCGAAAAAAGGTTACCCATGACTGGCTTAAGGCATCAAGCCATGCGTGAAAGCACGCACGCACCACACACACACACACACACACACACACACACACACACACACATACACACAAATGGATACATACAAACTCATATACGAGAAAATTGGTTTGTAATTTTAACAAAATATACTGAATATTATGAAAATATTATCGAAGACTATCTGAATCTCAGTAAAAAATGGAAATAAAACGCTAAATTTCCTTAAAAACAACGCACAAAAAATATTATTGAAACGTTAACTAATAGAAAAGTAAAAAAGCATGAAGTTGGCGCGTCCGTACATGTTTCTACGTAAACTCATGTATTTGGCTACAGTGAGAGCCCTGACTTTCTTTGTTGGTGTTGTAAGCTGATATGCAATATGTAACGATGTCTTTTTGGATCCAAGTGATGATGTAAAATATTTTGGCAATAAAATAGTTAATGTTATTTCCAAATCAAAGGGTGGAAAATATACCCACACAAATGCATATATATTGTACATCGCTGTATAAGTACACACACCTACACGAGCGTATGCATTTACACACGCACACAGACAGACGTATATCCTTACATTGCTCTCAATTAATTAGATGCTTATGTGTGTGTGTATAATATATATATATATATATATTCACGCACAAATACACACACACACCCACTAACAAACACACACACATTTTCTAATGAACAACGCTGCAGTTTCCGTCTACCAAATTTAGTCACAAGTCTACGATTGGCTTAGTACTATAGTAGAAAGCACTTGCCCAATGTACCATGCTGAAGGACTGAACCTGGAACTATGTGGTTGGGAAGCAACCTTCTGAACCACACTGCCATTCTTGCACGCAATATGTATGTGTGTGTGTGTGTGTGTGTGTGTGTGTGCGTTTGCAAATACGTTTACATGCGTATGTTTAGTAAGCGTTACAGCCATGGCGTGATAGTAAAGCCATGGTTTAACCATATGGTGCTTTCGGAGAACAGGTCGAATAATCCGGGATTAATTTTGTTGGTTGCCAAGGGTATCTAACTAGTTTCGGTCTACCAAAAGAAAAAGAAACTGAGAACTAATTATGCAAAATCGTTTTACTAACCAGCACCGATTCCAATTACTTGCAATTCCGCAAACACGCTCTGGCTGTTAAGTTAATTGAAACACTGAGGAAGTGTTTGTGCGAATCCACAACGAATAAGGTTAATGAGACTCGTGTAATGGAGTTCGACTGAACGACTGTTGACAGCAGGAGTCGGCCCGTGTGTTTATATAAACAGGTTCATACATACATACATACATACATACATACATACATACATACTTACATAGACACATACATACATACATACATACATATATACATACATACATATATACATACATACAAACATACATACACACACCCACATACATACATACGTACATACATACATACATACATACATACATACATACATACATACATGCATGCATACATACATAAATGTGTGTGTGTGTGTGTGTGTGTACATTCACACGTGCACACACACACACACACTAAAAACAATTACAAAGAATATAGAGACAAGTACATCTTCAAATTTTTCTTTTAATTGTGACAGTTAATCACTCAGCCTAATTAGTTAAAATGACCGACACGTGTTTCTGCTGCATAGAGAATATGCAGCTGTATATGCAACATGCAATATTTCATCCCCATGTACTTATATATATATATATACATTTATACACAGGCGTACATATGTAGCTGCAGTAAGGCCAAAGGGTTAAGAATTTCGATTCGTAACCGCGAGGTCTGTGTTCGATCCCATTGCTTTGCATCCTGGGCAAATATAATTTATATAATCTTATAATCTTAGTTCGATCCATAAGCTGCGAGTGAAACGGGGTATGCGAAAACTGTACAGAAGTCAATTTGAGCGAATTGTGGCAGAAATTGCCTGAAAATTACAGGAGTAGACGTACCGTAAATCCTCGAGTAAGCGTTACAGCCATGGCGTGATAGTAAAGCCATGGTTTAACCATATGGTGCTTTCGGAGAACAGGTCGAATAATCCGGGATTAATTTTGTTGGTTGCCAAGGGTATCTAACTAGTTTCGGTCTACCAAAAGAAAAAGAAACTGAGAACTAATTATGCAAAATCGTTTTACTAACCAGCACCGATTCCAATTACTTGCAATTCCGCAAACACGCTCTGGCTGTTAAGTTAATTGAAACACTGAGGAAGTGTTTGTGCGAATCCACAACGAATAAGGTTAATGAGACTCGTGTAATGGAGTTCGACTGAACGACTGTTGACAGCAGGAGTCGGCCCGTGTGTTTATATAAACAGGTTCATACATACATACAAACATACATACATACATACATACATACTTACATAGACACATACATACATACATACATACATATATACATACATACATATATACATACATACAAACATACATACACACACCCACATACATACATACGTACATACATACATACATACATACATACATACATACATACATACATGCATGCATACATACATAAATGTGTGTGTGTGTGTGTGTGTGTACATTCACACGTGCACACACACACACACACACTAAAAACAATTACAAAGAATATAGAGACAAGTACATCTTCAAATTTTTCTTTTAATTGTGACAGTTAATCACTCAGCCTAATTAGTTAAAATGACCGACACGTGTTTCTGCTGCATAGAGAATATGCAGCTGTATATGCAACATGCAATATTTCATCCCCATGTACTTATATATATATATATACATTTATACACAGGCGTACATATGTAGCTGCAGTAAGGCCAAAGGGTTAAGAATTTCGATTCGTAACCGCGAGGTCTGTGTTCGATCCCATTGCTTTGCATCCTGGGCAAATATAATTTATATAATCTTATAATCTTAGTTCGATCCATAAGCTGCGAGTGAAACGGGGTATGCGAAAACTGTACAGAAGTCAATTTGAGCGAATTGTGGCAGAAATTGCCTGAAAATTACAGGAGTAGACGTACCGTAAATCCTCGAGTATAGTCCGCCCTTGAGTATAATACGCAGGGGATTTTTAGGGGGCTGTACCGCTGAAAAACCTAAATCTTGTGTATAATACGCACCCCTTCTCTAACTTGAGTCGTGCGTAATTAAGCCAGCAGCACCTAGTCGAACAAACACTTCCGCGCATGCGTAATACAATAATGGTGATGTACTTAACTGTTATATGGGAATGTAAATATGTTTGCAAATTGTTTTTGTTACATGTTATTCTGTGTTTTGAATACTTTTATTTTAATAAATGTTGCTTACTGCAAATTATTGATGATTCTTTTATGACTTCATTGCTTTCAGGATTAGCTTAAGGTATTTTCGCGCCCGACATCACAAAATACATCTGAATAAATATTGCCGGACAGCAAATAGAGACTCAGACATTGCTTAGAAAATATTTTTCATTTTTAACCTCTTATATAGTACGCACTAGGGATTTTGACCATTAAATTTTGGGGAAAAAATGCGGATTATACTCGAAGATTTACGGTATCTGTGGAAAACTCACCCACTCCGACGTTAATTACGGAGCAGATTTTTCAGTTGATCGAACAACTCAATCTAAATCATTGAAAGATGGAGATCCACCATCTCCGTGTTATCTCTCTCTCTCTCTCTCTCTCTCTCTCTCTCTCGCTCTCTCCCCAAGTTTTTGTTTTCCCCTCCTTTCTGTTTCACGTTATTTTGCATACTTTATTGGTTGTTGCTAGTCATTTTCTTTCTTTGATAGATGTAAAAATCTTCTGAGCTCAGCATGTCATCTCAAACTTGAATAACCAACTGTCCGTGTAACAACAAAACTCATTCCCCACTGCGACCGATTTTTTCTTATGCATGTATGACTGTGTGTGTGTGTATACATATGCACATACACACAAATGTTGGGTACATGCATACATACATACATACATACATACATACATACATACATACATACAGGTATGTGTATGTGTGTGTGTGGAAGCATGTGTGATTGTACATAGTATATAGGCATATAAAGATATATAGATGTGCATATATACATATATATATAAATATACACGTACTTATGCGCACGCACATACATATATACTTTCTTATGTTATTTTTGTATTTTTATCTCTTTGTAATTGTACTGTTTTCCTCTTCTTTTTCTATTTCCGATTTGGACGCTTTTTTTTTATCTATTTCAGTAAAAGCCACTCTCCAAATGTTTGTTATAAATATTCTGTGTTCTGCACTCCAGATATCAGTAACAGAATCAGTGACACTCGCAAAACGCAGAATAGTAACTGAAATTAATCTTAGTACCATAACAAATTATGAGAATTTATTTCTATTGTGAGATCTGTCTCCTCTTTGTAAACTCCAGGATGTGTGTGCAAGCGTACATACACACACACATCTACATACACACACACACACACACACACACACACATACATCTACACACACACACCACACACACACACACACACACACATACATCTACACACACACACACACACACACACACACATATATATACACACATACACACACACATACACACACACGTATCATATATACACGCATTTATATGTAGCATCTATACTTCACTGTTCAGGGTTTTTGCACCTTAAAGCTAAAATCAAAACAGCTCACCTTTTAGTGAGAAAAGTCTTGTTTGCTAATGATGATGCCTTTGTGGTGTCTGTTGGATGGGGCATCAAAATTTAGTAGTGGGGTGCTTCAAAATTATCACCTGGAAAACTTTATCAGTTAAATTTGACACGGCCGAAATGTTTCCGTGTAAACCCATTAGTATCGAAGAGTAAAGATTCGTTGCTTGTAGAGGTAAACTACTTTATCTGGGTAGTACAATCAGTGATGAACAAGATAACAGGCTGAGGAAGACCGTGCAGTCGTATGTATGTTAAAAGAGTAACTTTTCAATTATAAGCACATCTCAGTTGATGTGATATGCAAAGTGTACCGAGCAATGGTATTTCTCATGCGACTGTAAAGATCGGAGACCTAGACATTATGCTTCAAGAAAACTGTATGCGTTCACAAGGAGACACTCAAGTGAGATGGTAAGCATCTGGAGGGAGGAGAGAAAGCCAAACTTGCTATTGAAGAATTATTGGTACGATGAATGCTCAACTGGCTTGGGCAAACCCAAAGAATGGAGAAACCTTGGTTGTTAAGACAAATAATTTACTCCTGGTTGCTGAAAATTTAGATTCCGATCGAGATTCAAAGATGTGGTTAATTGTAACATGAAAGATCTTGAAGAATGCAATCCACTTCTGATATTATAAGCTAATGACATTTTATATGGACGTTCATCGTCGACTATCGACGGCAGTTTGTGATGTTGATAATAATGATGATGATGAGGATGATGATAAAATATATATTTGTTTGTGCTTATTTTTGTATATGTGAGAGAGAAAGTGAAAAAGAGATAAGAGAGTATGTGCTATAAATAAAAGAATAAAAAAAGACAATATCTTTAAATTACGAATACAAATACAATATAAATACATTGTGATTTTTGTTTTATTCCACTGTCCACATTGAACCGTAGATGTTTATCTCATTTTAGCAGATTTTTCAGCTTCATTAAGCTTTTCCACAATGATATTGCAGACAGCTCGGTCGTATAGTTGATGCGTAGTTTGCTGTACACTATAAACTAAAAGAATCGTTGCATTATCGTTTGTTATTTTGAGTCTAATCTACCGTGCTAATATCATAAGTAGCTAGATAAACTATTCACGCACATATGAACTAAGAAGTAATCTAATCTAAAATAAATATTTAATTGACGCTGGTTTTTGTAGCTTTCGTTAGTTTTTGTTGCTTTTGTTCTGTTTGGTTATTTATACAAATCAACAAATCTACTAGACAACAAAACAAAATTGTTAAAAACAGAAAACAATTAATAATGGAAGGAAGGAAAGAAAGAGAACATGCAAGAAGTTGTATTTCTTCTCCACTGAAGAATTTTAAAAGAATCTGCGCTTATATATATATATATATATATATATATATATATATATATATATATATATATATATATATATATCGATGAAAAGTAAACGGAACTTTTGAGTTGTATGTACGCAAGAATAAATGAACATTCTTAATATTTATATCTATTTGTACTTATCTATATATGTTTGTTTATGGATTTATATGTATGTGGTTACCTATTGTAAGAATGGTTATGTGTGTTTGTAAGAGAAGTTTGTGTGAGTCCGCATTGCAAGCGTTTATATAACGGGGTCAAGGAGTTCGCTTTGCATCTATGTAGTTCGGATTTCGATCCGACTTCGTGGCACCTTAATTAAGTATCATTTATCTTAACGCTAGGGTCGACCAAGGTAGACGAAATTAATTTAGGGAACCAAGCAAAAGGACTATTGGTGAAATGACTAACCTGTCACTCGGATTTAACATCAGCTGATCCTTAAAGTATCTCGCTTCAAATCTACTCTAATGCATACATTTGGGCCATGTTTCCGGTTTGAGGATATTTTTCCCTATTCTTTCATTAACGCCCAACGTCTCTAAAAATGTGTGTGCACACGCGCACGAGTATGTATATATATATGCACGCGCACACACACACACGCGCGCGTATATATACGTACAAGTACACACACACAGACGTATAAATACATACAAGTACACACACATACGTATATACCTGGAAGCACTCCGTCGGTTACGACGACGAGGGTTCCGGTTGATCCGATCAACAGAACAGCCTGCTCGTGAAATTAACGTGTAAGTGGCTGAGCACTCCACAGACACGTGTACCCTTAACGTAGTTCTCGGGGATATTCAGCGTGACACAGAGAGTGACAAGGCCGGCCCTTTGAAATACAGGTACAATAGAAACAGGAAGTAAGAGTGAGAGAAAGTTGTGGTGAAAGAGTACAGCAGGGATCACCACCATCCCCTGCCGGAGCCTCGTGGAGCTTTTAGGTGTTTTCGCTCAATAAACACTCACAACGCCCGGTCTGGGAATCGAAACCGCGATCCTACGACCGCGAGTCCGCTGCCCTAACCACTGGGGCTTTACGCTTCCACACACAGACGTTTATATACATACAAGTACACACACACATATGTACATGCATATATATACGTACGTATATATATCTACATTCATATATACACACAAAGTTTGGGGGTTTAGTTCACAGGTGCTCTAAACGATTAGGTACGCCAGGTAAGTGCTGTAACGGATTACTGGGGCTCCAAGGTTATAGCCGAGTCGGTAGATATGGAGTCATTGCAGATTTCCGATGCAGCGGATGTATAATTGTTAAAAAGGACGTCTAACGTTAAGGCAAGGCAAACATCTCAAGTCATATACATTATTATTATTATTGGGAAAAATCCAAAATCTTACAGTTGTTTCTAGGATATCCCAGAGTATGTGATATTCCGTTTTCAGAGACAAATTGGGGGAAAATATGGAAAATGAGAATGGTCTGTATCGATAAGATGCCAACATAGAGGAAGGAAATAAAAGAATAAGGAGATGGAAAGAGAGAAGAAAAAAGAAGCATAAAAGTTTATAGCTCAACTTTCCGAAGTTATGGAAACCAAAGTATGAACCCAGCTGTAAGATTTTGGATTTCTTCCTATAATAATATTGTGTATGACTTGAGATGTTTGCCATGCCTTAATGTTTGATATCCTGTTTAACAATTCTATTCACACACACACACACACACACACACACGTATAAAATTTAAAATTAGCACGAAGCATAAGGATGCAAAAAAGCATCAACCTGTTTGGAAATAAGAGCTAAAGTCCTAATTCGACCGCCAGAAGGCACCAAAATAATAGAAAATAACAGTAAGCGAAGAAACGCATAGAGCTAAAACACTAAAAAGCATACCTCGAAAGATTATGCCATGCAGATGCTCATATACCATGGCTTCGAGTTCTGACCCGGAGGGCCTCAACCTTCCTCAGTAGGAGCTACTGGTAAAAATTCTAAATCTGCCACGTTATATATCCATTGGTGCTTTGACTTGTTTTGCGCCAAACCAGTCCACATGGTGCATATATATTTTGCTCATTCTATATGTATGTATGTATGTACGTATGTATGTATGTATGTATGTATGTATGTATGTATGTATGTATGTATGTATGTATGTATGTATGTATGTATCAATGTATGTATGTATGTATGTTTGTATGTATGTGTATGTATGTATGTATGTATGTATGTATGTATGTACGTATGTATGTATGTATGTATGTATGTATGTATGTATGTATGTGTGTATGTATGTATGTATGTATGTATGTATGTGTACATATGTATATCATCATCATGGGCCCTCCCGTCGTTAGGTGACGTATTCCTGCTCGACAATTTCGACCGAACCGACGTGTTTTTCTTTCCTTCTCATGAGTTCTGCTATTTGTCTATCTAAATTGTGTTATGTTATTGTTAATGTGTTATCGATTCTGAACTTGCTTAGCAGGGGAATTAGAAATTCCCCCTTTGAGGTGCGAATTGAACTTTTTTGCAACTTCTTGTGTAATTTATTTACACATTTTTGAAATTATGGCTTCCCGCCAAAACACAGACAACACCCCCAGTATTAACAGGGTCAACAGGATGTGCCAAGAAGTGTTACTAGTACTTCCTTATCGCGAACAGGAGGAGGTGAACCCCTCCACCCCCAAAGCCTCAGAAGTATACAATATAGTCTACAAAGGTAACCCCAGTTTTCAGTAAGGAAAAAGAATGAATTGACAAAGAAAATGAATTAAGCAAGCCAAACTGACGCAGTTTCACGTCAGTTGCAACTATAAACCAAGAAAACCTAAAGATTAACAAGGCAGACCTAGAAAAATATAAAAGCATAGCAAAGCGTAAAGTGAACAATATAAATCCAACCCCACCCGTTGATATAATTCAACAAACAGCTAGAAAAACAATAATATTAAAAACTCTTTCACTAAAAACGAAACAAGCCGAACATATGCCAAAGGAAACGATAGGAAAGGGCCCGCTGCCCATATGGGGCGACACCAAATATGTAGCAAGAGGAAAAAATACAGCACTGTGGAGGTAAGGTTTGCTTCCGAAGAAGAAGCAAAAGAACACTTCATAGTGTCTTTGAAAACCAACGAACTGATGCTACTGCCCACTTATATGGGCAAACGTACGTCTAAGATAAAAATTTGGGAAGTCCCACCAGAAATTGACGTGGTATGGCTCGTAGCCGCTGTTTTGCTGGATTTGGAAAGTAGCGCTTCCATTCTGCAGGTCACGAAACTGCACTAACAAAACTGGTGGGGCCTCGAAATCCTCATACAGGCCACACAGTAGGATCTCGGAATTACTAAATACGTGAATGTTACATGTTGCCCATAAACAAAATAGTGGGACAGTCGATTATTTCAGATCTTTAGTTAACTAATGTGTGGGCACACTTCACTGCAACCCACAACACATTTGTTACCAGATGGCCTGCTTGAATAACTCTGTCTTAAATTGTGACCACATTTGCTGATTGTGAGGTGGAAGTTATACGAAATGTAATTTAATTTTATGCATTATTTCCATGCGCGATTGAAGCGAACTGGCGGGAAAATTACCGCGTCGGGCATTTCTTCTGGCTAAGCGGCATTTCTTTCGGATCTTTACGTTCTGAGTTCAAATGCCGTCGTGGCTGACTTTGCACTTCAACTTTTCAGTTTCGATGAAAAAGTACCAGCTGGGTCGATGTAATCGACATTACCATCCTCTAATAATTGCTTGTGCTGCCAAAACCTATAACCATTATTACCATCCTTGACAAAGTGAAATCCTTCTATTTTAAAAGTAGTTCTTGGAGTAGTGGATGATTCTGAAGCTTATGATATCAATATGGTTGCAGTGGGCATTGTTGTTTAGCCGCCATGCCCTCACAGGGTAAGAAAACTTATGATGAAGGAATTCAAACCATAGCTATCACATAATTTACTTTTCTCAGAAATAACGTACCAGTAAATACATTATAGTAACACGCCGGTTGGTTCTAGTTTGAGCGAAGCTTTGGTTGCTATTTAAAACAGGCTGAAGAACCACGTAGAGAATTTCCCGTTGCTCAAGGAAAGAAAAATAGACACAGCTTGAGTATAGTAGGCTGAATTCATTTAAGGAAGGTGAGAAAAGAAGGAAAAAAAGACGAAAACTGTTACCGCCAAGCAGCCAGCAAAATATAAATGTATCAATGTCTTATAACGTTAACATCAACATTTATTTTTTCTCTTCAGTGTTGATGGCATTATCCATGGAAATGATGTATCACCTATGCTTATACTTATATTTATCACTGGCTCCTATGCTTATATTCTGTTTCCACTCTTTTGAAATGCTATTTTATTCCAATCTCTTTGACTGACTTATTATGCAAGGTGACGATGTTATATTATCATCCATTCGTAATTATTTTTAGACAGCATTTTCCGTTACATTAATTATGGTGGCTTCATTCACTCGAGAGTGTACTGTCCCGCATTCTTTTTGCGTTTTTACTACTCTAGGTATTTACTCATTTCACGACACGACACCACATTCTGTGTTGACTGAATAATCATAGATATGTCGAATAGCTCAATTAGTGTTGCTTCAAAGTTAAGTAATTTTACTTTCTCGATCACAAAAATATTGTTCTTCTTTTTTGTAAATTCTGTTATTTAGCACAAAATAGAGGGGCATATAAGTTTAAGCATAAGTATGGTGGATGAAACTTAGAATACGCCTGTACTTGCTAAGTACATCATTACAGACCTGTGTTGAAAGTGCCCTACTTTTCTCTCTGTTTTGCCTGAAGGCATCTTGTTTTCACATTCGTCTCATATAACCTACATAATTCCAGTAGTCAATAATGTGTTCCGATAAGTACACATTGTTAAGAGGTATCGTTTCTTCTTTCTATTTCCGTTATCAACTTGAATATTTACTGAAAAGCTCGCAAAGTTTGGTATGTTTTATATGCAGTGGAACACAAAAAGCCTGACGTTTCGAACAATATTTTCGTATTTCCCACGTCGTTATTCTCTTGTTTCCAAGTTATACAAACTTATCCAAATTTCCAAACTTTACTGAATAACTTTTGCCCACACAAACCACCACTGGTTTCTTTGAACTCCGGTTTATATTTGCTGTTGATTGTTAGCTTTTTTTTTTCACCCGTATAAATGATTTCTTTAACGTTTCTGCTTTATGTGCTAGTAATTTATTGTTATTTACCTCTGTAAATGCGCGCTTCAATGCTTTGAACACACTTTGCAATCAAATAACTAGTCTGTAATCTAAAGGATTATATGAGCCTATTTTCTTGTTTATCCGCAAGTCGGTTCTGTTTGAGGAGATCTATGATCAAAAGCATTTCAGTTCTGATTATCCCACCATTTTCTATTCACAGTATACTTGGACTATCAAATCTGTCCTTCCGTTTGCTTTTTTTTTGTAACATACAATATTGTGTGACTTGAGAGATATTTCGCAGTTATTTCTAGCAGTTCTAGTGACTACATAATGACTATATCACTGGGTTGATGCGCTTATATTATTTGGTGAACTAATTTTGTTTTCATATTCGGCAGTTCATGTTGTTATTGCAACCATTTGTAAGATGTCCCGCTGCGGGAAATAACTAAAAATTTTTTAATCTGCCCGTTCCTCGAGTTTCTCACTTATTTCCAAGTTTTTTTTTTTTTTTGGTTCCTGTAATCTCTTCTTACAATTCCTGCTGCTCAAGAGCTTTTATATATTCTTTTTCAGTTTACAACCATTCTGAATTCTTGTTATGAAACTGATCTGTTTCCAATAATTCTTGCCACAAGCTATTTATAGATGTTTTATCCGTGTTGTATCGATCAGTGTTGTTTTCTGGGCCAATTCTTTATAGAATTTCATTGGGTTTACACAAAATGTTTTATTCTATTTGAAGAATTCCACTTTTTGATTTTTTATTGCACCTTCAAACTCGCTGGCTTTTTGCCTTAACTGTTAAGTCATGGAAACCACGATATTTTAGATTTACCGTTGTCACTTTCCATTTTACTCTAGGATTCGTTCAAAAAGAATGGCTGCGCAGTTACGAAGTTCGTTTCGCACGCAAGTAGATGCAGATTTGGTTTCACTCTACAGAAATTCTGATAAATCTTTTCTCGGGTTGACCCAAGCATTTGTATTGAATTTCGATGGACGGAAGCTGCACAGTAGTTTGTGCACTGTAGATATAATCTATAGACATAACCTAAATCCCAGTTAACACCGCTACGGGGCTTTTCTGTATCTCCTAGCCTGGGGTATTTGCAAAAAGGTTTTAGCCCTTCCCTCTTTGACTAAGCTATCAAAACACTACGTATGATCATTGGCACATTGGTTTAAAATTTTGGCACAAGGCCTGAAGTTTCGGGAGAAGGGGATTAGTCGATATCATCGACCTCGGTACTCAACTGGTACTTATTTTATCGATTTCGAGAGGATGAAAGGCAAAATCAACCTGGGCGGAATTTGAACACAGAACGCAAAGACGGACGAAATTCCGCCGAGAATTTAGTCCGGTCTGCTAACGCTTCTGTCAGCACGTTGCCATTTTGATACTGAATATTGATACTTTAATTCATTAAGACCATTGTATTTACCAATCATAGCCGTCTATGTTTTGTTTCTTTCGACAATTTATGAATTTAGTTGGCACTCGTCTATATTAACGACTTTATGTCTGTTAGTGCAGCTCCTCAGATCTTTCACAGTCTATTGTTTTCAGAGTAGATTTATTATGGCTTTCTTTTAGAGCTTCGTCCATGTTTATTTTAATTAATAACCTACATCCTATCGCAGACAGCGACCTTTGTAGCAATGAATTCAATTTCCCTCAGTTTTGCTTCGTGATATATTTGATAAGGATACAATACCAAACAAGGAAGACGCTGTCATAATTTCTCAGCTTGATTAACGAGTTTTCTCTACGGTGCACAAAAGTTCAGGTCAGTGTGACAGACGACCAAAATTGAATTTGTAACGGGTTAAGTATGAAAGAAAGTTATTCCGCTAACATCGCAAATCAAGAAACTTTTCCGAAATGGTTTAATAATAACATAGATGTAAGCAAAAATATGTACAGGTTGCGAAGCTCGTGAAAATATAAACAGAAAAAATTTGCTCAGAAAGGCCGGACCGAGGTGAAAAATGTATATATCGCTGCGGAGAAGGTATTATCAGTTCACTACACTGTATTATTGTAGGTACCATCAACCTAAACTACAGTTTCTGGTTTGTGAGTTGACGTCCTTATACAAAAATTCCATCTACTGCAAAAGCTTGCTATGTCTCTGTGAAAAAGTATAAAGTTGTTAGACCTATTGCCAAACCGCGTGGCGGCTACAGCGCACTCTCTTTGATAATTTTATCAGGATATCCGTCACAAATTTCCTACAGATACCTGAACAGAACCACTTAGAACTAAGCATCTCATCCTGAGACGCACCGACACGTCTATAACCAATACGATGACAGGATACATAAGCATCCTTGCATTACTACATATTAAAAATAATTTGAAAATAGTAGCCTAATTCTCTCACCTCTAATCTCTTCAAAGGAACACATTATATGAAAATTCGGCGCCCCGTTTTAAAGAACTCTATATATACATCACTGTCAAGAGATAAATATGTATAAATAAGTTGAACCTAACTGAAAATAAACATCTCACTTATGTTTGTAAAAAGAGTTTAAAAACGAATAAGAACTTTACTGATGTGCTTCTTTTTCGGATATATGAACTACTGACGATTCTGAGATTTATCATTGTTATATATATATATATATATATATATATATATATATATATATATACTTTATTGATATGCAGTTTATATTATGCAACTTTTATACTAGTCGATACTAGTTTTGTGGTATGTCCAATGAATCCTTTCTAATTTACTACGGTAAAATGTAATTTGAGGATAATTTGGTCGCTGTGTCTTGGACCTCAAGCTATGTGTGTGTATATGTCACAGATAGCGGACGTGTGTATGTGTTGGTTGACTCGCCATGACATTCATTGTATGTATGTCTATTCTGTATGTGTGTTGACGTCATGGATGCCATGATTTTTTTTCCGTCAAGAAATAACTAATAAAAATTGTGTTTAATCATTTTCATTAATAAATAGGTGTGCAGATATGACAAAAAATTGTACTGCACTGCCGAAGGTAAGTATGAAAATAAATATGCAAACAAAAAAAAATCATAATAAAATATAGTATTTCTGAGATATTTCGGGTACACACAAACATCTCTGGAGTTTTTAGTATTATTAACATGTGGCTATATGTTCGATTATGATAAAAATATCTGTAGAGATCGGTCTTGATAGGAGAAGCTTGATTTTGTTGAACTGATTAGATACGGATTAGTTGCTGGTACATTTAATAATTACGCAGTTGATCACCCATTCGGTGAACCATATTGATTTATATTGCTTAATTTTTGTTTAGTAGGTTGTTGCTATATTAGTAAGTAAACAAATTTATTGATAGAAGGTGGATTACAACGGTGAGGATTATAGTTTAAAGAAGAAGGAAAAAGAAGAGAGAAGAAATCCAGTACCATAAGGATTAACCCTCGAACAAAATACTATCTTTTATGTTGTTTTTTATGTTTATTAATCTTATTTGTCGCAAATACTTATCCTTTTAATCCTTCCTAAAAATATAATGTGCTCTAGTTGATCGTCCTTGATGGTGGTGTGCACTAGCGACAAAGGCTAGATCACATAAGATGCGATGAAAAAGAGCTAATACGTATTATCATCGCAGAAAATCGTATTTACGAGAAGGTGGGGAGCGAAACTGAATTCTGTAAGTCTCATTTCGTAAGCATTTCATACCATATGCCGAGACTCCACGTTTATCGACGACTTTTAATAGACACATCGGTGAAGATATATCAGTTTTTGTATTTTGTCGACACTGTTTCTTTTACACAATAGAAAATATAGCACAAGCCTTTTCGTTGCGTTTCTTGTTACAAATTTTCTGCAAATTGGGCAATACTATTTCCAGTCAGTCTTAAATGTCTTTTATTCTCACAAACAACAGTTTCATATTGCCAAACTTCTTGTGGTTTGGATGTGCCACAAAACAGCAATGACTTATTATATAGTTGGCATAATACTTCAAATATTTGGCAGGAGTCTAGTTGGTTATATGATCTCAGTACTTCACTGGTACTATATTGGTCGCTGCGAGATTTGAACACGCAATATAATGGACCATAACTAAACATTTTGTCCGATGTTTTAACGATTCAGCCAACCTATCGCCCTTAACCACAAAATAATAGTTTATGTTTTAAGCACTAGGTTGGCACTTTTAAGTGGGGAACGGGGTAGAAGTGGATACTATCGAGCCCAGCGTTATATTAATGCCTTATTTTAGTTAAGTGCGTTGAAGGGCAATGTTGACTTCAGTGGGATTTGAACTCAGAGCCGTAAGAAAGGCCGCGAGATATTTTAGTAAAGTTATTTATTAGTGTTTGAAAGGAAAACTAAGCAATTTAATATTTTGTTTTGACTGTCACGTGAATGTTTTCTCGTGACAATTAGTTGGAAAGTATTTGATTTACAACACCCTATGCATACATTCTGATAAATAATTCTGTCCAACTCATTCGGAATTTGAACAACAAGACTTGTTTGTTGCAAGAAGAACTTCCGTGCCTGGGATCTTTTCATATCATTAAACCCATGATAGCAGCCAGAGATGTTTAATGAATAAACTACTTTATGCGATTCGCTGTTATATTTCCAAACTAAACTTGGGGCGGAATTTTGTCAGTATTCAGCTTGGCCCCTTTAGCGAGAATAATGCCATCAATTTTTCCTCTTGAGTTTGGCATTTCGCTTCTAATGGCGTCTTCTGTATAAACACGAAAGAATCCAACCTTTCTCTCCTAATCCAACTGCTCAATGTGACGGTCATGTTTCGATCTGGTCCAGCCTCAACAAAGAGGCGCATTCACCTTGGTTGGGGATGATGTCCAAGACAATTGAATTAAATCAAAGTTGTTTATTATTATTATTATTGAGTGAGAGAGCAGTTCATGCCATCAAAGTGACACTGGGGTAAAATATACGAAGCCCAATATACCCATCATGACTACCCGTCTGATAAAGGTACACCAGGCACATGCATCACAACCATATGTGCGCGACATGGTGATCTCATATCAAGATAAACAGCACATGACCTTGCAGGTGGGGCCCAGTTAGAATTTTATTCAGGTTGAGTAGCCCATCCCGCTCAAACGGTCCCTGAATAAGGGTTGTTTAAGGATGTTGAAAGAACCACCCATGTTTCCAGAGGTGAACTATTCAAACCCCAAAGAATCCCTCTCAACACATGGCTATGATGCTCCCCCACTACTTCTGCTCGTGATCAGAGATGCACATATCGTCAGCCACTAAGGGACATGCTCAACTGGTTAAGGTCAAACAACTGACAAGCAAATCTGTGGTATTGAGCAGAATATTTGCTGTAGCCCATCTTTTATACCAAGACAAAACAATGTACATGATAACACTTCCTATTATTATTATTATTATTATTATTATTATTATTATTATTATTATATTATTATTATTATTATTATTATTATTATTATTATTATTTTACACTACTGTATGTATATGCAGCAAGCAGAGTGTTTGCTTGAGACTGTTAGACTTAGACTTATTGCTGATCCTTATAACCCGTTTCCCCCCTCTCTGTGTGTATATATATATACGTACACGCACACACATATATGGTAGAGACGCGTAGGTTAGTGGTCAGGGTGTTGCCCTCATGATTGTAACATTGTGGTTCCGATTCCTGGACTGGGTGATGCATTGTATTCTTGAGAAAAACACTTAATTTCACGTTGCTGCAGTCCACTCGCCTGGCAAACACACACACACGCACACACACACACATGCACACACACACACACACACACACACACACACACGCACCATTATGTAAGACAGGGCAAACTGAGGTGCATGTGAATATGCTTTGTTGATGAGATCTAGAAAGATCGAAAACATGTCCGTTGCTTTCATTGGTTGGCTTCACAAACAAGATCTGCTCTGCTCCAAAATGCATTGCTTTTACTTTTCAAAAATTTAACTAGCTAATAGTTTTGGAATGTTTTATAAAACTTTTTTTTTCTTAGTTTTGAAACACTTCTACAAGAAAATTTTTTTTCTATTTGTAAAAATAATCTTAATCTCAGTTAATCGAAGTTACTTTTCAACTAAGTATCTTACACACATATATTAATCTCTACCATATATGTATTTATCACGCAAGTGACTCCTCTGTGGTATGTCCTCCAGCCTTACTGTTGATACATACATACACACGCATACATAAATACATACATACATACATACATACATACATACATACATACATACATACATACATACATACACACACACACACATACATACATACATACATACATACATACATACATACATATATACATACATACATAATACATACATACATACATACATACATACATACATACATACATACATACATATATACATACATACATACATACATACATACTGCAGTGAACAGTATTACTACAATAAATGAATAGATCATAAATCACAATAAAAAAAAGCACTAAAAACCTTAAAACTGAAATTACAAATAAATCACCAATTGTACGTCTAAACTAACTAAATCGGAATATTTCTGAAACTTCTTGAAACAAACGAAATATTTCATAATGTTATTTCAATATCCTCACGTTCTTGTTCTCCGTCTTTCCTTTCAAAGACCTGCGACCAGAGAACGACGCTTGTAATATGTGATTAAAGTTTCTTATATCAGACTATGACGTCAACTCAGATATTTCTTTGTCAGGCAGGCATTTAATCAAAGGCATTCCTCCCACGACCAAACAGTATTTTTGTATATAATGGATTACATTTCCTGATATCTCTCTCCTTATTTAAGACGTTAAGTAACAGTTTGAGTTGAGATTTAATTACTGTTACAAAATACTCTGAGCAATTGCACAGAAATTCCCTCATGTCGACCTCATGTTCGTCGTTGCTGTTTAGCCCAAGGACATCAGAATTTGAGCCTTTTATGATCAACTACTCACAAACCGTCATCTTCTCGTCGTTTTTTTCTCAGGATTACTGTGTCAAGGACTACGTTTCCCACAGTATTCTTGCTTTTAGATGATAGGATGTGTAATTTGTGGGAGATTGGCTGCTATTTCTAGTAGTTTGGGTGATTGTGTTGAGACTAAATCATTAGCTCGTCATCTGTTACAATGTTGCTGCTATTCAGTCCCAAGAAGATTGGAGAAATTTATGATTAAGAGCTATCCAACCGTGGCAATCCTGTTTTTGTATATTTAGGACTACATTATGCAATGTTTCTTTCGTACCGAGGGTGAGACTTGATGGAATTTGGTTGATATTTTTATTAGGTTGAGTGTTCACAAGAGACTGTTTTGGGGGCTTTTGTCACTTGTTAAGTTGTTTTTCGCATTTGAGAACCAAATCTATGTTAATGAGTTCGATAACTCCATCGAATTCTTCGAAGAAGTGTCTCCCTCGTTTGATAATATTAAACTTAAGCGATTATAGATGTCAACACCAGTTATCAAAAGGCTATGTTAAATTGTTGATTCCTACACAGCAAAAGTAAGTAATCAATGTTTTGTAAATATTAGAAATATTTCCCAGCAAAGCTACGATCATTCTTTAAAAGAATTGGCAAGGAAATATCATCTAGAAATATTTCTGCAAGTATCTTTACGTAAAGTAATATCTAATGAAATCACAGGAGTCAACCTTCATCGAGTAAAGAAAAATATATCAAGAGGAATGCGTTCTTAATTCTTTTTTGATTTGTAATCTTCATACCGTTATTTGCAACCTTTTTTTCCGAAATGCACCAAATGACATGCAATGGAACAAATTATGGCTTCGATTAGCTGTAGAATATCTGAGATACATAAAATATAATGTTATTAAGCTAATTCTTAATCTCGAATAAAAATACATTTTATGTTTTTCTTTAATAAAATTTCCCATAATTTCCGAACCTATAAGTTACTCGATACATCTTAATAGCTTACTGTTACAGAACATTTTTAGCACTCATAGAAATGAAAATTTTATCTAAAAATTGTTTCTTTATTATTTTTCAATTGTAACACAAGAGTTTCTATGAATAAATATCTGAACAGCTTACTTCCTAAGATAATTACTTTATTCAATAGAACTTTTCTTTTTTTGCATTTTTAGTGGTTCCTAGTATATGTGATCTTTCTTAGAAAATTATATTTTAATCATATTATTATAAATGAGATATACGATTTTAATTAGAAAAATTGTTGTTAAAATCTGAGTGAATAAATAAAAATTCTCAACCAATTCAAAGTTGTAAGCTGATTGTAAATATTTCTCTTCCTTCATAATCCTCAGCATCATTAACACCTAATTACTATGTCATTTTCTCCTCCTTCCCTCATCCGCCTTCTGCAACTCTCTCTTATGAGTCTTTCTCTCTCATTGTGAATGTAGCCTTCATTTACTTATTGCCCGTCATCAAGCCCACCTAGTATGTACTCATCCTGCACCACTTAAGCTAAATACCTCTGCATCTTTTTTAGCTTTCTCTACTTCTCCCCCCTCTCTCGCTCTCTGCTATCTAAAAAGTGACGGGGACTCAACCAACCAACCAGCCAATATTTATATCGGCTATCATTATATAGAGATAAATTTCCTATGGCTTGCACCATCACTATATGTGTCATTTATTCCAGTAACGAAATATCACCAGAGAAGAGAACTAGTTATCTTACTTTTCCTATTGAGACTTCGTCTCAGTGTTAGTTGTTACCCTAAAGTATTTCCAAGTAATAAATAGTACACTTAGTCTAGAATATATTACCCTAAATCACTCTCTCTGATAAAATAAAGTGTTTAATAAAATATTGTGTCATTATTTTAGCGTTTGTTGTTGGTGGAAATTATTTTGACGCTAATGAATACAAATTCACTAAATCAAAGATGTAATAGAGATAACCGTTTCTGATTTAATGTCTGAAAACGTATTAAGATTATTTCTGAATTCTTAAGCGAAATTTGATGTGATTTCTGCACAATGCACAAGCTCAGATTGAAGTTGAATTCCTAATTGAAATTTTTAATTATAACGAAGCAATGAATTTCAAAGAGTTTTGCGTAACCTATAACCTCATTAAATCCTCAGAAGGATTTGTGGCAACGTTCCTGTAATCAACAATCAGCTTTGTTCTCTATCTTTAATAACCATCAAGCTTTATTTTCAAAGTTGTTTATGTCTTTGCCTTAATAAAAGAACACAATATTAGACATAACGACTTGGCATACTACAGTTTCTGAGCCGAGAGATGCAGCCGAATATCGTGTCATCACCATGACTTCATAAAACAATGCTTTTATAGATTCCATAATGTAAGACTGAAACAGTTGATATTAAAGTTTTACTATTATTCCAAGCTAAATGAGGAGACCACCAGCATTTTATAACTTCATTCATTTAGTCTACATAAACACCGCTTGTTTTAGATAGAGCATAACTAGTTCTATATACGATAATAACATTATTTTGATAGAACATTACTGGTTCTATATACGCTTATCGTATGTTTACCAACATATATAGAACTAGTAATGTTTTATCAAAAATGAATAAACCCTAAAGAGAAGATAGGAAATTTTAAAGATGACTGCTGCAACAACTGAGCCGAGTGCTAATTTATTTCCAAGAAAACTATTTTTATAATCCCCAATATCGATTTTCCCTTTGATATAATAATTTTTCTTTGGTTATGTTTTGTTTAAACAATTTTGTTACAATGAAACTTGATGTCATTTCCATAGGAGGTATCAACAAAAGATAGGAAGATTAAAAAAAAAATAAATAGGAAATAAATTCCAAATATTCTTTGTCATGTTATATAATTCTCTAGACCTTGCTTAATAACAACAACAATAAATAATAATAACAACAACAATAAATAATAATAATAATAATATAATAATAATAATAATAATAATAATAATAATAATAATAATAATAGTAATAATAATAGCAACTACAACAGTATTCATGGTGTTTTCAGCAACAAATGGACAAATATATTATATAAACAGATCGCAGACGGTTCTCATTACCTATTCCAGCATGTCAATCAACCATTATAAACATTGAAATGAGATAAAACTGGCACTATATTTATAAGAGTTAATCTGCGTATAAGCTTCAAAAATGATGGCTCTCTTAGTCTTTCTCCTTTTTTTTTTGTTTCCTTTCGACATATTGCATTTTTTTTTCATAACTTAAAAATTTTACCTTTGTCCGTTATAAGCATCGATCGATAATACGATAATGATAGATCATTAATGGAAATATAGATGGCACCATGTACTGATAGCAGAAAATATAAAGCAATGTATAAAAGGGAAAGGAAATATTACTGTTTCAAGAGTGGAACTGCGAACACAAAACAAGTCTTTTAGTGCCTGAATAATAGCAGTGACAATAAAATACGCAGGTTAGATACATATATACGTACATACATACATACTTACACACACACATATATATATATACACACACATTCATACATAAACACATAAAACTAGATATAAAGAGAGAGAGAGAGAGAGAGAGAGAGAGAGAGAGAGAGAGAGAGAGAAAGAGGGAAGGAGAGACAGAGACAGAGGAATATCTATATCGGTCTGCTAGACACTTTCAGCATACTATACTATATTCAAGCTTGCCTGTGCAGTTGGCAGATTTGTTTTATAAAGAATAAAAGAGTTACGACTAATCTTTTGATCGGTATAAATTGCTTAATGGAACAATGCAATGGCACAAGGGAAATAACTGAAATCAACCAGTGACATAAAGTAAGACAAACTAAGCTAAAGGATGATGTATTTGATCCTGTACGCCATTGGTTCCCCAAATTTTTTCGAAATGCCGCCCCCTTTGCACATTCCAGTTGCCTCCAACCCACAGGTCACATTACTAGCACCCCTGCTACTCACCACCTCAAAAATAGACCACTTTCCGAAGCAAATTCAAAACAACCGTATTTCACAAATAAAACTTAACCCATAACTTTTTGGTTTTACATCCTTTGGCCTCTTCATTATAACCCCACTTTTTTTCAAACTTCTTCTCCAAGGAGTGAGCTGGCAGCACTTCCCACTTTGGGAACCACTATTAATGCTAACAATTTGTAATTCTATTCGTGATGTTGTACATGTGTATTTCATTAAGTTCGATAAATTTATATACATAGTGTTCACTGAAATTTATTGGTCTATTCTGTTGTATATTGTAATAATAAAAGCGAGCAATACTAAAGCGTCTTAAATAAAAAGACACGCAAATAATGTTGGATATTCATGGCTGGAATGTCATTGAACATAAGTCTCGTCGATCAGAGTTGACCCAGGGCTAGGCAATAAAACAAGTGGAACAACACCACTGAGAGTTGAGATGAATTGGAACCGTTGTAGTTTATGGTAGAGTTTAGCCGAGAGAAATGTAAGAGAAGAGTAAAAGAAAATGCGACAAAGTGAAATGGAGAAGGAAGAGAAATAGGGAGAAGATAGGCAGATGGAAGAGAGAGAGAGAGAGAGAGAGAGAGAGTGAGAGAGAGAGAGAGAGAGAGAGAGAGAGCGAGAGCGAGAGATGCAGGAGGAGAATGAAAGAGAGTAGAACATCAATAGTGTAGCGTTTGCAGTATGTTGGTGTGTGAAAGCGTATATAAATCAATCGGATGGATTTGTGAAGGGATGCCATCTGCGTAGTTTGTCTCCGTAGCAGCTACTCGTTCCAGATGAGAAGTAGTACTTTAATGGCGTTTAGTCACACTTCCGCTGTGTAAAAGGACCATTATCTAATCACGCCGTCCCCTATGAAGAAAGCCACCCTGGCTGTTAGATGCAGATTTGACTATGTTGTAGATATGAAGTAGTTGAAAGAGGATATAAGGGGAGCTGGCAGAACCGTTAGTACGCCGGGCGAAATGCGTAGCCATATTTCGTCTGCCGTTACGTTCTGAGTTCAAATTCCGCCGAGGTCGACTTTTCCTTTCATTTTTTCGGGGTCGATAAATTAAGTACCAGTTAAGCACTGGGGTCGATGTAAATGACTTAATCCGTTTGGCTGTTCTTGTTTGTCCCCTCTATGTTTAGCCCCTTGTGGGTAGTAAAAAACAGATATAAGGGGTTGTGATATCAGCCTGTGCTGATAACCAAATTATCAGTAAATATCAAATAGAAAATCTAGCAATAGTTTCATATATTCCTAAATACCATATATATATATATATATATATATATATATATATATATATATGTGTGTGTGTGTGTGTGTGTGTATGTTAGAGCGCGGTTTTGGTTTTATATACACACGCGCGAGTGCGCACGAGTGTGTGCGTGTGTGCGCACACAGACACGTTATATATACACATTTGCGATTCATTTTATACACAAAATTAATCAGCAAAGTATACTGGAAATGAATATTGGAAAAATTCCTGGAAATTGGTCAGCGTACGATAAGAACAACCTAGTAGATCTCGTTTAATGACCACAAATTCTAATATTTCATAAGTGTCTGCTTTAGTTTGATACTTTTATGGAAATTAGCAGATCTTGAGCAACTATTTGTGGTAACGAAGAAATGTAATTACAATCTTTATGTTCTAAATTATTTCAGTCATTAATATGCTGTATGCTCCAGAATAATACATTTGGCACAATGCCACGTACTTTGGTTGAATGGGAATAGACGAGTAAAATCGATGCAGTGTTTAAACCCTGGAGGAATTATAGGCAAAGTTGTCATGGGTGCGATTTGAACATAGAAATGTAAGAAGACAGAATTTCAATGTATTTAGTACTTATTTCAAGTCCGGAAACGATTCTATCGTTCTTTTTTGGGTCGACTCGTTAAGTTGTATGGATGTAAACAATAAAGCTAAGGCGACAAACTCAAAAGGCGCACACACATAGTTCATACATACATACATACATACATACATACATACATGAAACGTGTGTGTGTTTGTGTGTGTGTACGTATGTATGCATATAAGACGGCCTTCCACGTAGTTTCGTCTACCAAATTCATTCTCAGGACACTAACCGACCTGAGGCCGTAGTAGAAGTCAATTGCTCAGGGATTCGCACAGTGAGACCGAACTCGAAGCCACATGGTTGCGAAGCGAATTTCTTCACCCCATTGTCTCTTAATTTCAAACAGGTTTCCGCGAATTTGAAGATGAAAAATACAATTGAACGAAATTCCATTTTTGTTTGTTTCAATATATCAAACTGGGTTTTTTTTTGGTTCTATTTCTATACAATTTGCTAAATTATGATTTTTAAAAGTGAGATTTATCATCATGGGAGCAAGTTTTGGGATTTCACAGCTGACATGAAGATCTGCAAATGCTGATAGTATTTACTTAAAGGCTTCCATGAACGCTTCTTCTTTGAAAGTAAAACCTTTAAAGAGAAGAAAATCTTTTTATTTACAAATTCCTTTTATGCTTCATTTCATGTTTGGCTTTACAAGATTTATGCAAATTATTCACAAATTCGCAGATTATTCCATAATTTGCTTTATAACCATTTAATCCTTCAATACACGTTCCTTTTGCATTTCATGTGCTGTCTACTGAAGTGGCAACTCCTTTTGACTTTGATTTTTTAAAAAGATATCAAACTTGGAACCGGATTAAGCTTTATTTACCCACACCTTCATGTTTAGAATTTCCTTTCTAAACTAGATGTCAGTGATTCATAAACAATTTAAAGAATCAGCCTCTAAGCTAACGTACACAATATTACATTACTACATTGTGTTATATTTTCGTAAGCAACAAACGAAGAAGTTTTACTCGTGTAAAATTCTGTATTTCCATAAGTTCAGAAAAGTCGAGTTTATTTCCATATTTTTACTGCTATAAGCAGCCGAGATGAAGAGGAAAATTCGAATTTATGAAATATTCCTGATGCTCGACAATTTATTATGATATCTATCTATCTATCTATCTATCTATCTATCTATCTATCTATCTATCTATCTATCTATCTATCTATCTATCTATCTATCTATCTACTCACACATATACATACGTGGTCTGATCAATAAGTATCCGGACTGTTGCTCACGGATTCGCATATATATCTACGTATACGCATATGTATATATGTGTATATGTATACATATATATACGTAAATGCATAACTATCTATCTATCTATCTATCACTATGTATGTATGTATGTATGTATGTATGTGTGTATGTATGCATGTATGTATGTATGTATGAATGTATGTATGTATGTGTGTATGTATGTATGTATGTATGTATGTATGTATGTATGTATGTATGTATGTATTGTATGTATGTATGTATTGTATGTATGTATGTATGTATGTACGTATGTGTGTATGTATGTATGTATGTATGTATGTATTGTATGTATGTATGTATTGTATGTATGTATGTATGTATGTATTGTATGTATGTATGTACGTATGTGTGTATGTATGTATGTATTGTATGTATTTATTTATGTATGTATGAATGTATGCATGTATGTATGAATGTATGTATTTATGTATGTATGCATGTATGTATGTATGAATGTATGTATGTATGTATGTATGTATGCATGCGTTTAAATGTCAATATCAGGAACGTAACGACTCGGCGATGAAAGACAATTGATTCACATTGGTGGAGGTGGCACGAGATTAGCAAGCTTTGAGAAAGAAAGTCCAATGAAGTATTAGTAGACATAACAGCATGTACGTGGAATCACAAGCTGGATAGTAGCCATAACTTTTTGCCAATCAGCCGAGTGGCCTTCTTTTGGACCAAGTCTAGGATATCTGTGCGTGTATTGATGGAAGATATGACGTTCATGCTATTGTCACAATAAGTGAAAATGAAAGCAGAGAAATACTGCCTGAAATTGGCAGAATTGGCCTGAAAGGAGCTTAATAATAGCCTGTGGTGGTCGTTATCTGATTTCGAAATTTTGGTTGCTTGTACTGGAGCGAAGTCAATTTATATAAGCTTTTTATACGGTTTGTGTAATGATATATTAGTGCTACCTTATTTACAATTTATAGAAATATGTGTATGGAAATCCACCTCGGCGGGATTCTACATCAAAATCTGAATGGAAGAAACTAAGTGGCATAAGGCATGTAGGTGTTTGTACCATCATTTTTATCCACTCAGTTTTCGATTTTCAATTATCAACATCTTCTGGGGTCTAAAAGGTAACAGATATTTTATTTCATTTTACTTTCAAAGGTAAAGAAGACATCGTCATGTGAGAAGAGATGAAGGTGACGGATTATATTGAGAATAGAAAATAAGAAAAATGTGTTGCTTTAGAATCATTTCGAGATAAGAAAGTTAAATAGAAAATACATTTATATTTTGTAAGGAACTTCATACATTTTTCAGAGTCTATTAAATTGATGTCTGGAAAACAGTTGGCAGTGAAAGCTAGTGGACAGTATTAGATACCACGTGATCTGAAACAGATAAGTTCACTTTGATTTTGAATATGTTCAGGTTGATTACTTCTCCAATGCAATCACAAGTATTTAATAGTGTTTCCAGGAGTTGGAAAAACGGCAAGAGAAAGAACTATACTGGCTATTTAGGGCAAAGGGCGAGAGATTTGTTAAAAATTTCCTATTACGTAGATATTAACATGTTACCCTGCGGCGAATCATACTGGTAAATCACATACATATGTAGTATTTGACTGGATTTAGTATCATGATGTAGATGAATGTTGAAGTTGTCTCCAAACAGAATACCATTCTATTACACGTAACAATTCTAGAATGACAGGTTTTATTTACTATGGCTCGGGAATTTGAGGCTGTAGAATCTTCCTGTTCAGAAATATAACGAAATGTCTCTTAAAAGATATGCATATAAGATTCATAAATTTTATATGATCATCTGAAATGTAGATAAAATGTTTGAGTGTTTCCATTATTTGATAAAGGGCAACACAAGCTGCGTGATACACGATTTCAAGGTAGTTTTATTTGTAATACATTAACATCGTCCGTTTATGTTTGACTTATGTAAATGTCATATATTAAATGTTGTTTGTAACATTTTAGTGGGTGAAGGAAAAACTGCGTTGCTTTGATGGCCTTCATTAGCAAATTTCAACAATCATGAAGAGCGAGAACGTATTAGAGTTAGTGGTTTCTGAAGATTACAACTTAATTTAGTATTGATGTCTTAATAAAGCATACATTCATGAAATACTCTTATATCTGAGAAACTTATTCACAAATCAATTTGCTAATGAAATTCTGCATGCTTAACTTGCTGGAGAAGCAAACTTAAAATGCAATTCCCCCTTGAAAGCAACTCATATGAGAACTTAACTGGTCGCTATAAAGACTTTAACAGGTTATCAGCTTTCTGAAAGTCGTTGAATATTTGAACATTGAAGATCGTACTTCGACGTCCACGGAAAATATTTCTTTAATAGAATTACTTCCATTTTATCTACTTACTGTAACTTATTGAATCTTTTATCGATCTGATAGAATGATTTATTGTTACCAAGAGATAAATGTGTAATGCCTACTTCGAAAACCCAAGGAAGCAATATGAAACTATCACGAGGAAAGAATACAGTCTTTTGTCACGGGAGATTGACTTTATTGACAGGAATAAAAGCAAGATAATCCAGTTTTATTCATGCACCTCTGCAAATACTCGACATTGTGAAAAGAACAAAAGTTAAAATGACATATTGTTGGAAAGTTTTTCGGAATTATTTTCGGTGGGTGTTAGAATAAAGAATTGTACGAACTGCTTTGTGATGTCGTGTATTATTAAGTCATATTTTTGTCGGAACTATCATATACAAATATGTAATTTTCCGAAGCTGTTTCTATTTCCCCAGAGTTTATCGAGAACGTGTACCGATGAGCATATGACTTGTAGTATTAGCAAGCAATATGTTTTACATGACACATTGGACGACCTAATCGCTCTGACAGAAGAAAAATTCTTGGAAGTGTTGAATCAAATACAGAAAGGCCAATTCTCTGACAAATCTCCTTTGCAGCGAACCTATGATCAAAGAGGTTTCAGTTGCGACCAACCGTCATTTCTTTTTTCGGGCAATTTATCTAGGACTACATTATCATGTATCCTCCCCCTTTCAAGATGATAGAATGTGATTTGAAAGCGAAGTGGTACAATTCTGGTGGATTAGTAGATCATTTTTATTTTTTATTGATACAAAGGGAAGACCTACAAACTTGACGCTGATCGTTAGTATCTACAAATAAAATCAAAAGATATTCCAAGTTTAAATAAATACTATTCAGTTCAGAGACGACGTATTTTGCTTATCGATAGTATACGACTTAGCTTTTTACGGCTGCTACAGTTTGTGTTGAGTTGGTTGGAAAAGTTCAAGCTCAAACAATACTATCGAAGATGTCATACTTGTAATAAGATATACTACAGAAAATGCCGACGGGAATAAGATGGCTTTTAAATTGATTTAGGAAATTTCAAAACAAACAGGGAGCTTGCGAAGCAAAAAAAAAAGGGCCCCAGAAGAATATAAAAGTCTGAATCGATGTTTCATGTCCCACGACGGCGGAATAGCTGCAAGAATGAATGAGAATTAGTTGTGCCAGGAGTAGGGAAAGGGATATTGGGTTTGTAGTATTCGAATATATATGTACTTACGCACTAACGTACCTACCTACCTACCTACCTACTCACATGCATTCACACACACACATATATTCATACATATTTGCTTATATGTACCTTCATATGTTCATACACACACACTTGCCCTATATACATACATATATATATATAACATAGATAGTACAGAGTAAATATTTCGCAGAGAACCTTGAGAATTTGAGAATTATTCCATCATGCAAAACGAATTAACGAGAATGCTAAATAAAAATGAAACATATCAAGTGTAGTGCGATTAATTAGCTAAAACAGAGACACTCATAAACAAAGTCTAAGTACATAGAAATAAAACATCTAATGTTCGAAATTGGTTATATTTAAAAAATTTTTATTGAACACCATCGCTAATGCGTTTTGCATGATAGAATAATTTCCAGTTATCTCTGCAATTTATTAATTCACTTATGTATGATAATCGATTATCTTTCCCAAGATTGTTATAGATTTCTCCAAGTTCGGGCCCTGTGGCTGTCGCTTATGTTTTGTAAACAATTTGTTTTGCACGCATTCGGTATTTCCGGCTTCTTTTGGCATAGAATCACCTACCAATCCTGCTCATATTTAAAAGACGCCAGACAGCTTATTAACCCTTGATATGCCGTTGTTTAACCCTTTACAGTACGCTTCTGTGTAAAGGACTAGTAAAAACATGTCCAGAGACTGGTTTAAATGGCAGAAAATTTATTTCTTCCATGTAACAAAAATTTGTTGTTCGCCACGCTTCTCATGCATACGTACATACATACATACATACATACATACATACATACATACATACAAACAAATACACACACACACACACACACACACACCACACACACATATATATATATAGATATATGTATACAGAAGAAGAAATCAATCAGTTCACACGCACATAACAAATACGTGAAACAGTAAAAACATGTAAGACTTTTCTGAAGTTCAACATGTAACATTGTTTTTGTTATCTACATTGCAATGATGGCGCTTTGGGCCTTTGTTAGAAACGAGTTCCTTCTTTACTTGGAGACTTCCCAGAAGAGAAGAACATACATATGAGATCATTAAGAATGAAATGTTCGATTTTGAACTGGAAGTTTATTTTACTTTCTCTCAACAAAAGGCAATGCAGCTAATCAAAGTATGCACCTAAATTACAATTTCGCCATTTTATAGGTTGCTTATTCATGCCGACAGTGAGAGCAAGAGGTGATGAAATCACGAAAGGCTTTTGTTTTTCATCTTCTTCAGATTTGAAGCTTTTCTCCTTACAAAAAGTTGTCTAATGTCTGGAAAACGTGATAGTCAGTTGGTGCAAGGTCTGGTGAATGTGGTGGATGACAGAGTACTTCCAAGTTCAGTTCATGTAACTTGAGTAGTGTTCTTTGTGCAATATGTGGTCGAGCATTGTCTTGCAAGAGAATTGACCTGTTTCTATTGACCAATCTCGGTTGTTTGATTGCCCGTTCATTACTTCATCTAATTGGTTGATGTATACATCCGCTGTAGCTGACATACCAGGTCGCATGAAGCTATAGTTGATGACACCAGCGCTGGACCACCAAACAGACATCATTAGCTTTTTTTTGGTGAATATTCTTATTTGGATTGTGTTTTGGCACTATCCAATCACCGTGCAGAACGCTTGCTATTACTGAAAAACATCCAGTTTTCATCATACGTAGCAATACGATGCAAAAATGGTTCTCTTTTATGCTGTGACAGCAAAGAACAGCAAGTTTCAAGATGACGTGTCATTTGAAGCTCGTTCAGTTCGTGTGGTATCCACTTGTCCAGCTTCTGATGGTCCAGTACAGTTGGAATCAAAACGTCAAACATTGCTGCTAACTCACGCGTAGTTTGAGATGTATCCGCTTCCACTACAGTTTCCAGCTCATCATTATCCATCTTGGTCTCAGGTCTACCATGGGGCTGATATTCAAGAGTAAAGTCACCAGACCTGAACTTCTCAAACTATCGACGTACAGTGCGCTCATTCGCCACATCTTCACCATACACCTCATTGATGTTTCGAGCTGTCTGGGATGCCTTGGTTCCACGACAGAACTTATATTCATAAGCAACAAGAATTTATGATCTATCCATGGGTTCACAAACATTGATTTACAAGAGAAATACAATCAGACACCATGAATTGCATTTTGAAAAATGATGATGTAACTCTTCATTGTTGTAAAACAAAGAATTCTCAGGATAAAACATTAGAGTTTAACGACTGTCAAACTTGGTGCAAAAGAACATCGGACATTTCATTCTTAATGACCTGATATACATACACACACATAAATACATACATACATACATACATACATACATACATACATACATACATACATAAATACATAAATACATACATACATACATACATACATGCATGCATGCATACATACATTCATACATACATACATACATACATACATGCATGCATGCATGCATACATGCATACATACATTCATACATACATACATTCATACATACATACATACATACATACATACATACATACATACATACATACATACATACATACATACATTCGTGCATGCATGTAAATTACTTCTTTGAAATGAATTTAGGTCTTTCCTATGCGGAATCCAAGCGAATCACTAAGTAGCAAGGCATTATTGTTTAAGTCAAGACAGAGCTTTTGTCCTTTGGGATGTTATGTACATATATAGCCTGGGTAATTTGCATAAGTTAATTAAAAATGAGCTGGGATATATAACTCAAAGTAGCCCCTACATGAACAACATAGACAAATGCCATGCGACGTAAGTTCTTGGTGTGTCAAAATTATGTCACAATTACCAATGGCAACTGAAAATAGTTCAATGTGGGAAGGGAAGATAATATCACGATTCAGTTATTCTCCACAGTCGACATAGCATTCAAGGAAAAGTCAGGCTTACTGTCTGGGGTACGCCAATTGATGCAGAAATACCTACCCACGACCGTCTTGTTATATCCATACCTGTATTCCCCATTCTCTCTCTCTGCCTGTCTGTCTTCCCCCCCCCCCTCTCTCTCTCTATATATATATATATATACGAGCGCGCGTACACACACACACGTGTGTGTATATGTATGTGTGCGTGCGTGCGCATGTGTGTAAGTGTACGCATAAACATGTTTATATGTGTACTTAGCATGTGTGTAGGTAAATTGCAAATATACTAAGTTATGTTTTTTTAAATCTTTCACCGATAAGTTCTGAAGGAATGGTCGTGTGATTTAACCACATTGTGTCTAAATGTATCTTTATGAAGTAGTCGAGAGGTATTTTATTTCTATGCAGAACGGATAAAGTAGATACGTCCAATGCGCAAGCAAATAACCAAGCGAAAACAAGCGGAGTTATTCTCTCGATCATTCTGCCCAGAGACTCCTGTACTTTGCTCAG